>NW_020837983.1:18623327-18699790 GCF_003676395.1 Aethalodelphis obliquidens
AAAAAAAAAAAAAAAAAGTGATTCAAACTGCCATGAGGGCATGACTCTCTCTCTGAGCCTGCCTGTGTGTCTATCCACACATACTGCACTTCTTTTTTCTCCTAATAAATACTTTACTTGTTTCACTACTTTCTTTGTGGGAATTCTTTTTCTGCAAAGCCGTAGGGCCAGGGCCTTGTCACCGACCACTGGTCTAGTGGCTAGGATTTGGTGCTCTCACCATTGTGACCCGACCTCAATCACTGGCTGGGAACTGAAACCCTGCCTCAAGCTGCTGCAGGCCCAGGCCACCCAAAATCATATTAAATCAGCAAAAAAAAAAAAAAAAAAAACCACAGAAAACTGGGCAAAGGACATGAACAGGCAGATGGCAAAGAAAGAAAAATAAACAACCCATATATCTGAAAAGCCACATGATCTCACTTATAAAATTAAAAATGTAAATGAAAAAAAGATTTTTTTCATCAGATTGGCAAAAGAAGAAAATCAAAGTTTGATAACACTGGTCTGTTAAGGGTCTGGGGCAAAACACTGATAAGATTTAGCGAGGGTGTGAATTGGTGCAATGTACATAAAAAAGAAAACTATACTGCTCGGAACTTATCCTGCACATAAGCATTCAAAAAGACAAGTAAATTGTCCTTCAATACTGACTGGTTAAGTCAGGTGGTACAGCAACCTAAGAGGATACTCTGCAATCATGAAAAGGGGTGACGTGAACCTGTGTGTGCTGAAGTGAAAAGATCCGGAAGACCTGTTTGTTATTAGACAAGAAAAACAAGATGCATAAGGGTGGGTGTGGCATGCTTGCTTCTGTGTAAACAATTCTTTAAATAATAAATAACTTGCTACATGCATAGAACATTTTTCTTGAGGGACAAAATAGAGATTTGTTAATCATGGTTTCCCTTGAAAATAGGACAGTGAAGATATAAAGAGACTCTTCATTTTATAACTTTCTGAGCCATTTGGCTTTTCTAACTATGTGCTTATATTACACTTGTTATAAAAATTATAAATAGGGGTACAGTGCAATTATGGACAATTGATTTTTTTTTCCTTAAAAAATTCTAAAATTTTTAAAGGAAAATCATTATATAATAAAAGTAATCATGGACTTCCCTGGTGGTGCAGTGGTTAAGAATCCACCTGCCAATGCAGGGGACACGGGTTTGATCCCTGGTCTGGGAAGATCCCACTTGCCGTGGAGCAACTAAGCCTGTGCATCACAACTACTGAAGCCTGTGCGCCACAACTACTGAAGCCTGTGCGCCTAGAGTCCATGCTCCACAACAAAAGAAGCCATCGCAGTGAGAAGCCTGTGTGCCACAACGAAGAGTAGCCCCTGCTCGCCACAACTAGAGAAAGCCCATGTGCAGCAACAAAGACCCAACACAGCCAAAAATAAATAAATTTAAAAAAAAAAGTAATCACATCACATAGTGCAGTATTAAGAGGGCTTTGGAGTGAAGCCACTTGGGTTTGAATCATGGCTCTTCTACTAACTCTCTGGAGCTTTGAGCAAGTTGTTTACCCTCTCCCTGCCTCAGTTTCTTCATCTGTAAAATAGGGATGAAGATATTAACAGTGGGTATTGCTAAGGGATTGTGGAGATTAGGCGAAACATACAAAGAAATTAGAACAGTGTCTGGCGCATAGCAAGCACTCAATATATGTTAGCTTTTATTATTTCTAACTAGAATTACTGGTACGGTGGCTTGAGGTCCAGAAGACCTTTCCCTTAAAAAGCCCCACAATAGGAAATGCCTTATCTCTCTCAAGTCACGCATTTTTATAGTCACTCTTTACAAAAAGTGGTCTTCCCTCAGTGGAGAGCATGTTTCTATTTTTAACCGTGTGTGTGTGTGTGTGTGTGTGTGTGTGTGTGTGTGTGTGTGTGTATAATAGAGTATGTATAAAGATCCATGGTTCTAAAACAAACTCCCCATGGACGCCTCCAAGTATCTCTAGAGTTTCCCCTGGGTTAATGCACACAGGTTTGCTGTTCAAGTCTCGACAAGGCCAGTCCCCGGAGGAAGGGAGGAAGGGAGCACAGAAGAGGAGGCACAAGAGGGCCGTAAGGTCAAAGACAGCTCCATCATGGAGCTTTATCTTGGCCCGGCTCAGCCACCTGTCCTTGGCAGAAATACAGACAGTCTACCTGCCGACCAAGAAAAGTAGATGAAAGAATTGATAAGCAAAGAGGGTGTAAAGAAACTTCAAGAGGGAAGGAGGAAGTGAATGTTTCAGAGCAAGGCGAAAAGCCTATTAATCTCCCTCAGGGACTCAGGATCTAACTAGTCTCCTTCTGCCTCACTCCCCAGGAAAATTAAGACTGCACTGGCCAACCTCAGCAGAGTACAGGAAGGGAGAATGGGTGCTGTTTGGCTTCACGAATGACCGCCCAGCTTCCCTGGGCCTCCTCTTGTCATTAGTAATAAATAAATAAGCGACCGTGTCAATTCACCAGAGTTGGCCAAGAGGGGAACGCTAGAGAAGAGATCAATCAATTCAGCCCAAGGCCCATCGGATGCTTCTGGGGTCCTCCAGCACCGCTGCCAGGCACAACCCAGCATCACCAGAAGGGGGCGCCAGCCTGCAAGTTCACACACCAACAAGCTCTACCCAGAGAAGGCTCTACAAAGCCTGGCTACAGCCCTCACTAGCCATGTGTTCTTGGCCAAGTGTTTTTAACCTCTCTAACCCTTAGTTTCCTTATTTATGTATATACGTATATATGTATATATACATATATATATATATATATTAAGGTTAATTTATTGTTTAACAAAAATTTATTGAGCATCTGCCATGTGCCATGAGTCAGGCCCTGCTCTAGGTGGGTGATTCCTACCTTGTTGATTTGTTGTGAAGTTGAAATGAATGGGAAGTGAAATGCATGGAAAGTGTTTGACATGCTCATAAATATTAATCTTATAATTATTATTAATAATGCAATGATTTCTAAACCTTACTATGCATAAGGGTCACCTGGGAAGTTGAATAATAGTGCAGATTTCTGGGCAACACTCACAGAAATTCCACTTCAGAAGGTCGGGGGAACCCAGGAATCTGCATTTTACATAATTACGATATATGATTTTGCAGCAGATGGTCATGGACACACTGTGAGGAGGGGCGCTCCAAAGATAAAGAGCACAGGGAATCTCTCTCCAGTCCAGCCAACTGCAAGAGCTTTCTTCGATGGGAAGTGGAAGGTGAGTGAGCAGAAGTTAAGGCGGCCAGGCTGCCAACACGAGTTCATTCGTTCAAGGGCAAGGTACACAGGAGAGAAGTGTTTAACTTACAGAGTGATCTGTTCCCTCACCGCTCTCCAGAAGCACCTTCCTGGGCTAAAGGCATTTTCAGAGGATTGGAAGGGAAGGGGGGACATACAGAAGGTACCAGTTCCAGCCAAACTCAAGTGCACACATGTTCGTTTGCAAAGTTAGTAGGATACTTAGCAGTTGGTCCATGGTTTGAAGTCCTCATAGTCCTGTTTTAAAGAGGAAGGACCGAACAGTTTGGACTTGGGGGTGTCCAACATCATTCAGCAGAAACACTGCACAATCCAGCCAGCTGTCCTCTGGGGCATCCCATCAGCCCTAACCTGCTGCCTCTGGTGTGGTCAAGGTGTCCCTGGCCGACAGGCTGAGTGGCACCAAAGGAAGCACACAGGCATGCGGAGCCTCCCACACTGAACAAGCATTGGGCACAGGCCCTTTAGAAGGTGGGCTTGAGGGGCAACCCTCTCCCCCACTAAATGGGTCTGGGAAGGGCTGCATCCACAGTGGCCATGAACTTCATCTATATTGATTATCTTGGGGGCCTGGTAATAGCAAGAGCAAATCCTCCTTGAAGAAGTTTTCACTCTTACATTTTCCTCATCTCTGATTTGTCGAATTTACTCAACTGAATTTCTCCCACTTAAAAAAAAGCCAGCTGGTGAGCCTGCTGATTCTGTTTAAGGAGAAGTGTTTATCCAGTGTTTATCAAAGTGAGGCGCCTGACCTCCGCGTCTGGGAAAAGTAGCGCTCAAGGGAGCAGGGGTGTCACCATGGGGACAGTTGACAGGGGAGGATGGAGACTGTGAAGGGGTGGGAGAGAGAACTGGGGACTGACATGCCACCAGCACTACAAAGTCAGAGCAGGGCTGGGAATTGTGTCTGGGACTCTAAGTCCAGAGTATAAGGGAGAAGGTTAAGGATGGATCTTTTTCCAAGTCCCCTCATTTTCCACCCTTAGTAAGGCTGAGCCAGCGCTGTCTGAAAGCAGTTTGAGACCATGAATGGAACAGAATCACCCACTTGCTAGGAAGAAGATGACATAATTTATAATTTGCTGCAGAGACATGCAAGAGGGTTCTAAAACAGCATTTCTTTCTTTTTTTTTTTTTTTTTTTTTAAACCTCACTCTGTCCTTAAGCACAGTTTTTAAAATTGACTCCAAGACCTAACAGCCTTGATGGCCTCCCCTATTCCTCGTCACCGTCACGGCTATGTGACGGCCTGCAGGGCACACCATTCAAGGTCTGCTCTCTGCTCACAGGCTCCTGGGGGGCCACCACCCACCTCCCACACTGAAGCCGCAACTCACAAGGCCTCACTCCCTTGACTTTCGCAGCATCACTGACCTTGCCCTTTGCTCCATTTAAACAGTCCACCAGTGGAGTTACATCACTGGACCTTGTCAGCACTTGGCCGTGCTCCACTTCTAATATCTTGACATCCTTTCACCTTGGTTCCTAAATAATCTGTCCTTTCTCTTTCTCTCTCACATTTTCAATCCCCATGAAGTTGTTTCTCTTCACTTTTTATGAGGTAATATAGTTTAGTAGCCTCCGTTACTAGCTGTGTGACCTTGGGAAAGGCACTTAGCCTCTCTGTGCCTCACCTTCTTCTATGGAAGGAGAATGATAACAGTATCCTTCTTACAGAGTTGTTGTAAGGATTATGTAAACTAATATATGTAAAAGCATGTAAAAAGTAGGGCCTAGCACTCGGTAAGCATTTTAAAATATTGCTATTCTTTTTATTTTTCTTCTCACGATTTCCCTCTCTGAATCACATCTGGTTCCCAACACATGAAAGGCCAAAATCGGGAAGGGCTTGGAGCAGAGGCCAGGAGTGAGGTGAGGCTGGGGTGGAGTGTGAGTGGTGAGCAAGGATTCAAAACAAGCAAGAAAATAAACAAACAGGAAAAGATTCTGACAGGAGTGTGGTAAAGATTCTTCCTCATCCCTTTAGACTGTAAATCAACGAGTAAATCCTCAGACTCAGGCTGTATTGACTAAACTCTCCAATTTCACAGAAGAGCCTCAAGCACACTAAACAATAGAGAGCTAATCATCGAACCTTCTCGTAGGGTCTGGGGGGTCACAAATAACGCACTCAGGAGACAACATCTCCACAAGGGCAAGATTTCATCAGTTCATATCTGTACATCCCACAGCTCTTTGCACACCTAGCAAATGTCAAGTTGAGGTGCTGACCCTGTCTTCAGAAAGAGGCAAACGTCTTAGGAGGAATATAAATTAGATGCTAAAAGCGGCCAACAAAGGAAAATACTATTCCCTATTGGAAGGATTAAGATTCCATGGAGATGCCCAGTGAACTAGCTAGCCTTTGAAACTATTCACGACAATCCAAGACTATAGCAGGAGGAGTCATAGAGATGGGCATCCGGGGTGAAAGCAACAGCACGTGGAGACAGCACTGGAGGGAGAAGCAATGGCGGGAATGAGGTGATAAATTCAATTTAGAAGCAGGCTGGTTTAAAATCCTTCTAAGACACAGGCCCCAAAGTTTTATTGGACACATAGATCTTTTTAATTTCTAAAATTCCTACCTTTGCTTCTCTGAGAAAACATGTAAACATGTGACCTTTCTCAGACAGGTGGATATAAAAGAAAAGGAAGCATACATGTTTTTCCTACTCCAGGGATACTAAAACCTTAGTTTTGTCTGAAGTCACTCTACTGACAATCTTTGATGATCTACTGACACCCACCCCCCTCCTTAGTGATTTCCGTATGTAAGCTGTACCAACTGAGACAAGAGAGTGGAGGAAGTGGCCAAGACGTCAGGTCACATAGTGCTGTGTGGAGCCCAAGCATGGACCTAGGGAGCAGCGTTGCATTATTTTCTCTGCAACCCAGAGAGCTATTTTCCCACTTGCCCCCCCACCCATTTTTAAATCTTAGTTTCAGAAGCACAGAACTGGATTAACCAAATTCCTTGGCTCTTGACACACACTCATCATTAGCTCATGTGAGGCTATATTTTTACTTACTGACTGGTTTATCTATTTTTGTTTTTGTTTATTTCTTCACACCTAATATTATAATAAATGAAGAAACCAGCCCCATCATAAAAACTAGAACGTCGACACCAACTTACATCTACTTCCTCATCCTATTGCCTGTTCACCACTTCCTGCTTTCATTTTTACAAAGAACAATCACATCTATTTGTATTCCTACAAGGCAGATTTTTTTCTTGTTTTGTCTATTTTTTACTTTTTAATAAACAGGTTATCATATGAATAATACTGGGGATGATTTTCACTCAAAATTATGTTGCTAAAATTCTCCATATAGCTGTAGTACATTCATTTGACTGCTATATAATAGTCCACTCTATGACCTACACCGTAATTTACGTCTTAATTCTTCTGATGACGAGAAGATGAGTTGGGTTAATTCCAGCTACTCATCTAGCTAGGTTTTCCATTCTGAATAAACATCTACTTGCATTTCCAGAGGCTCAAGTCTTCCAAAGAAAAAAAAATCAAAAGAGTAAATCCACTTTTATGTAATATATTCCATGGACAAAAAAATGCTCTGTGAATCATTTGTTTATACACATTTGTCTTTATATCCCTTTCCCTCTCATTGTTATGGAGAATCAAGAGTTAAATGTAAAACTAGACTCTGCATTACCCTAATCCAATTTTAGGACCAAACATGCCCAAGGTGACCCTTTGTCCTAGCGTCTTTCTGACCTGGAAACCCTATAATTTCAAGAATTACCTGATGTCCTATTGGATTTGGCTTAGGTCACTCCATGACCTAGCCCCTTAGCTTTGGCAATGAGACCAGCCCATGGACATGAGAAGCTGACCCAGAGTTACTGGACCATGCATATAACCTCACTGAGGGAGAAAACCCTTGTCCCTCACAGGGTAGAGGAAGGGGGACAGGTGGCGGCTTAACACAGCCCAGAAGGTAGTTAAGTACCTAGTTCTAAGACCAAATGCTGGGTTTGAGTCACAGGTGAGGGATGTTTCCGAGTCTTAAAGCAGGCCCCACTGTTTAGAGAAGGGGGAGCTACTGTATAAACGTCTCTATGTTAGAAAGCAACTGGTTTGGTTTAGAAATGTTAAAGGCAAAGCAAAGATGTCCATCTTCTTTCGCATCTAAGCCTCTACATGGTAGAGCTGATGTTTGGTCGCTTCAAATCATCTTTGTGAATTTAAATAACTAGGTCTGTGGAGCAGGTCTGCTAATTATAGGGTAGATTTTAAACCATCCTCTGCCCTAGAGTCACCAATCATCCTCCTATTCCTCTAAGACAGTGGTTCTCAAAGTGTGGTCCCAAACAGCATCAGCATCACCTGGGAACTTATCAGAAATGCAGATTCTCAGATCCCACCCCAGACCTACAGAGTCAGCAACTCAACACTAAAGTTTGACAAGAACCCCTATTCTAACGCACCCTCTGACTGAGATCACTCATATATCGGCTTCCTGAATGGCTGCCTCTGAGAAATAGAGCAGCTGGCTTGACTGTGATTTAAAATATAGCTGCAGGGACTTCCCTGGGGGTGCACTGGTTAAGAATCCGCCTGCCAATGCAGGGGACACGGGTTCGAGCCCTGGTCCGGGAAGATCCCACATGCTGCGGAGCAACTAAGCCCGTGCACCACAGCTAGTGAGCCTGCGCTCTAGAGCCCGCGAGCCACAACTACTGACGCTCACGTGCCTAGAGCCCATGCTCCGTAACAAGAGAAGCCACTGCAATGAGAAGCCCACACACTGCAATGAAGAGTAGCCCCCGCTCGCTGCAACTAGAGAAAACCCGCGTGCAGCAGCGAAGACCCAACACAGCCAAAAATTAAATAAATAAATATATTTTTAAAAAGAATAGTAAAAATAAATAAATAAAATAAAATATGGCTGCGCATCACAGCATGCATTCTGGGAATCATTTTTAGATATTTCACATTCAAAATGTGTCAGTTTCTTACTTTGCTTGGCACAATACCGAGTGTTACTAGCCATGCTTCCTGAAACTGACAATACATATTTAACAGCTGTGGTTAAAAGCAGATTCTAGCGTTGATGGGTTCCAAGAGAAAATATCTGATCTTTCAGTTAGTGGTAGTGTGGCCTTGGCAATCGATTAACCTCTCTACCCCTCAGTTTACTCACTCTAAAGAGGGATTCCATGCCTATCGCATGGAACCGTTGTTAGGATTCAGTGACATAATGGGGACCGCCATAAGTGTGCATTAATATTCCTCATTATTATTATTGGCCTACTTACCCCTATGTTTGGTATGTGTTGCTAAACACTAAGTTTCTCTAAGCATTCCTGCATAGGGGCACCATACATTTTTTTTTTTTTTAAGTACAGTAAGTCCTCTACATACAAACAATTTCCATTCCAAGAGTGAGTTCATAAGTCCAATTTGTTCGTAAGTCCAACAAAGTTAGCCTAGGTACCCAACTAACACAATTGGCTATATAGTACTGTACTGTAACAGGTTTATACTTTTCACACAAATAATACATAAAAAACAAAGAAACAAAAAATAAAGAAAACATTTTTAATCTAACAGTACGGTACCTTGGCAAGTACAGTAGTACAGTACAACAGCTGGCATACAGGGGCTGGCATCGAGTGAACAGGCAAGAAGAGTTACTGACTGGAGGAGGGAGAGGAGGTGGGAGATGGTAGAGCTGAAGGATCCTCAGCAATAGGAGACGGAGGGAAAGCTGCAACGTCACTCATGCCTGATGTTGATGGAACGCACGTTCGCATCTTTCAAAGTTCACAACTTGAAGGTTCGTATGTAGAGGACTTGCTGTACCATGACTTAAATAAGAAGGTGAAGACTTTATTACATGACTAAACTCTTAATCTAAGTGATGAGTTTATTACAGGTCACCTGGCTTCTCTCAGTAATGGTCAGAAATGGCTTATTACGTTCGCATACTATTCAATGTGCTTTACGTGTATTCTCATTTAATCCTCACATCAAGCCTATGAAACAGGTACAGTTTTATTCCCATTTTACAGATGACAGAAGGAGAGAACAGGTGATTTGCTCAAGGTTAAACAGCTTGTATATAGTGAAGCTGGGGTTTGAAGGTGGGCATTTAGGCTTGAGAAATACCACAATAGGAGACGCATCTAAATACGCCCTGAACACTGAGAATGCACACCTGCACAAAACTTCAACTCTACCTTCCCTGTAAGCGCCTGTTTGCCTGCTCTTGTAAAGGGCTTGCTGAGACCTTTGAAAATTCATTTACAAACCATCTGCAGCGGGGGTCTTAATAAGATTATCACCCTCTGCTCTGCCTCCCTTACCAGAGAGCAAACAAATAGCGGACACAGGCCACACTAGCCAGGAGACGGCTCTTTATTCTTTTTAGCACATGAACCCATGGGGCTGAGCCATTCACCTATTTTCAACAAAAATAATAGGATTGAGTCTTCATTCTGAAATGAGAAGTTAATATATTGTGAATACACTTAAAAGATTGCCATTTTAAAACATCGAATAGATAGGGGTTTTTGGTGGTGTGATCTGAGGCCCATCTGCATCAGTGTCACCTGGATACTTGCTGAAAATAGATTCTTGACTCATATCCCAGATCTGCCCGCTGACATTTCCTCAAGTCATTCCTGTAATACACATTTTTACAAATGCCCAGGTGATCTTTTACGACACTGAAGTTTGAGAACCACTACAATAAATGGCCCTGGTTTTCAATATTTAATTATAGATTGCAGCCACCTACTCAAATCGGTCTGTAGTAACCCTGTGATCCGTCTGCTTCTTCGCATCCTGAACGCTCCACCCCAGGCCATGATCATTTCTTGCTGGAACTATGACACAGTCACACACTGTGTCCCAGCTGCTCTGTGCGGCTCCGAGCGTTCCATCTTCCACGCTGCTCCAGAGCGTAAATCTGACCAGGTGATTCCCCTGTTGAAACCCTTTAATGGTGCCCGTGTCCTTTAAGATAAAGTCCAAACTCCATAGCATGGAGTGTCCGTACAAGTCCCCCATACCTGGATTATTGTCCTGTCCCTCTGGGACTGGCTAACTACTACCTGTTCTTCAGGTCTCAGGTCAGCCTTGATCTTTTACTCCTTCGGGAAAGAGATTAGAAGCCCTTCCTTTATGCTCTCACCCCACCCAGAATTTTAACGAGCATTTATCTCATTGTACTGCAACCGTCTGCAATTTCCCAGCACACTGTCAGCTCCTTGAGGACTCGGCCATTATTGCATATCCCAGTGTCTAATGCAGCATTAAACACACAGTAGCTGCTGTGGCCTTGAAAGATTTCACAACATCAAAAGTTCCTCCATACTCAGTATTTAGCAATGGCTCCTGGAAAGGCTCTCTACTGTGTTACCTTCCTCTTTCTCTCCTTTTAGGTTGGGTTGACAGCCTGGTGTTATTTACAGTTAGGATAAATATCCCCTCCAATTCTACCTACATCCTATATGCCCAAATCCCTTAAAATTCAAGTTTTCAGCCCAAAACGTAGCATGCAAAAACCATGCAGTCTGGGAAGATCTCTGTCTTGTTCATCACTGTATCGCCCACACCAAGCACAGTGCCTGGTATAGAACAGACTCAGAAGAATATTTATTGAATGAAGGAAGAAAGGTAGTAAAAGAACTTACAGAAATAGTTGTGGAAATACTACCAGTTTTTGAGAAATCACAAAGCAAGAGAGATAGCCAGTTGGAGATGGATGAAAAGTACACAGATTATCAAAGCAGAGGAAAAAACAAATTCTGGAAATCATAAACTGCTTAGTTTGGTGTTTATCTCCAGTAAAATTGTAGAAAAGGTCCATCCCTTTAATAAGGCAAGTAGAAGCCAGCAAAAGTTCACTAAGAACCTATAGATAGAAAAAAACAATTCTCACTTCCTTTCTTGACGAGAATTATGCTTTGGGGCTGCCACATAATCAGCTACCTGGAATTCAGTAGGCATTTAGTCACAACACTTAGGAAAGTCTTATGAACAAGGGTGACGTATGCACTGGATGACGGCACAGTTCAGGACCCAGAGGATGTTGACTAATGGACTGTCTGCCAACCTCAAGGGAAATCTCTAGTAACGTGTCACCTGGCTCCGTCCTTGCCCTTGTCCTATTTTAACATGCTTTATTAATGACACGAATGAAAACATGGACGGCCTAGTGCTGACGGCAGACTAGAGATTACACAAACCTTGAAGGGAAAACTAAAACAACAGATGACAGAGTCAGACAGTAACATTACTAGCCGTTGTGTACTAAAAGCCTACTTCATCAAGGACTCTATCTCTGCTATTTTCTTGAATCTAAAGACGTATGTTCTAAAGACATACAGGGTGTAGAAGAGGAAACTGAGGTTCTGAGTGGTGATGAGCCTTGCCCAAGTCACAAAGCTAGTAACAGCAGAGCTAGCCCTTCTGGCTCCAGAGTTGGCTTTCTTCTTTGACCACTCTTCATGGGACCTCGTCATCAGAATTCACAAAGATCTAAGAACTGGAAACCAAGATGATAGCATTCAATTCAGTCCATTTCAAATACGTATTGAGCTGTGCACAAGCTAAGGCACTGGAAGGGGGGAAAACATGGAGAAGTACAATCCCAGTGCTCAAGGCTCCTTTCAGGAGGAGACAAGCTATAGAGACAAGCAACTAGGACACGAGAGGACATGCTGAGTGCAATACAGAGAGAGGACGCTAAGGTACCACAAAGGAGGAAGAAATACTCTCAGGGTGAGTGGAAGAGGGCAGGGACTATGTCAGGGAAGAGATACCACTTGAGATGGGCCTTGAGCAGCCGGGGGAACACGACCAACTCTTGGGGGTGCAGAAGGAAGCAGATCTTTAGTGAACGGGGGTGGCATGAACTGAAACCCAGAGGAAGGAAAACACAGGGCATATTTAGAATATACTGAATCCCTTCTTTGGCTGGAGTACAGCGATCAGATGAGAAAAGGCAGCCAAAAGGGTGAGTTGTAGAGAGCTGAAGAATGTAAAGCTACGCTAAGGGCCTCTACTCTGAAGGCAAGAGGGAGCCATGGCGAGTTTTGAACAGGGTGTTCACGTGAACAGAGTGGTGCTTTATGGAGATCTTGCAGCAGTAATATCTGGAGGAGCGACTGCAGGCTGGAAGGCAAGGCAGGTGACTATTACAGTTAGAAACTGGGCCGTAACGGAAGGGGGAAAGAGTCCTGACTACAGAGTCCCTCTCCACATAGCTCTTAGGTTCACAAACTTAACCACATAGGTTCAAAATCATTTAAAACCCCAGGTGAACTAAAGGATTGAAAACGGGAAAAGCATAAAGCAAGTTAAACATTAAGAGACACCTCTTCTTATGTTACACACTTGACTGCAGTTCTACCCACATAAAAGAACAACTGAATGGCGATGTGTATATTTTCTGTACGACCAAAGAGCCAAAAAGCAAAACAGGAATTATCTCAGTCAAATGCAAGGAAAAAATGTCTCTTGTATGGCCCGAGGACTATGTGAAAAACAGGATAATCTAATCAGAATGGATTGAGCTGCTCCAAGACCAATGCTACATTTACCACTGTGTAATCCATGTTTAACGCAAATATTTTTTATTTGCAAGCACAAATGTCAATCAAATAAAAATAAACAAGCTGGGTAAATTCTGGCCATTTCTGGCATCTGTACAGAGTGTTAGGACAAAAGCGAATGGAGCAATGGAGGCCTCATGGGGTTTGTTTTAATTCAGACATGTGTTCAAGGAACTAAAGTGAGAACTGGGGAGGCAGGGAAAAATGAAGTCACCTGGAAATGTTTCCAGAAGAAGGCCTGGCAACACAACAGAGAGGATTTCTGGATGAGGGGGGGGACGGGCTTGGAAGAAAGCAGATGCGAGGCAGGTGGACCAGCTCCCGCACTCTTGCCCTGGGACAAGCAAGGCCAGCGAAGCCTGGCACCTCCCAGGGAGGGGACTTCACCCAGACGCCACGCTCCCACTGTGCCTTCAGAGCTGGGTGCTCGCTGGGCAGAGAGGCAAGGCATTCTGCAAACCAGCTGAGCTGCCAGCAGCAACCTCCCACGGTCACCTCACCCCACTGTTTAACCCAATGAAGACTATTTAAACTCTCCAGCTTCTGAACGAAATGTTTCTGAATGTCCCTCTGAAAACATTCTCTGCTGATTTTTGTGTGCTGCGTAGCATTTAGAAAGAATGAAGCTCTCTCGTGATCAGATTGTACCCTGCACACTAATTATGCTCTGCATCGCCATGGATTTGTTTAATGGAACCTTCCCTAGGATCTCAACTCAAAATGACGTCTGGCACGGAGCACACGTTCCCCGGCCAACACTTGGCTGGCCCAGGTCCTCTGCCCCACCCCCAACACAAGTCAACTTTTTTTTTTTTTTTTCCCGCGGTATGCGGACCTCTGGGATCTTCCCGGACCGGGGCACGAACCCACGTCCCCTGCATCGGCAAGCGGACTCTCAACCACTGTGCCACCAGGGAAGCCCACAAGTCAACTTTTAATTCAAGTGTACTCGGTGTTCTCTAGTCTCTCCACCTCTCTCCTCCCCACCCCACAATGTTCTAAGAAGAGCCAAAATGGAATGGAAAAGCAAAGCTGATTATTACAAAAATATTAAGGCCACTCTCTTTAGGACCACTGGAGAGTGTTCGCATGGTGATAAAATGAGGAGGGTAAGTAGGAAATGGGAGTCTCGAAGTATCCCCAAACAATTCAACAGTATGTAACTAATTCCTGTGGCCTGCTTCTATAAGCACCCCAAAGAGACAAAACCAACAAGGCTCAAAAGGAACAAATGCACTAAAACTGAATTCCAAAATCTCCTTGGTGTAGAGCATCACAAAAATATCTTCTAGGCTCTAGCAGGGCATATCCATCTGTTCACAAATATCTAGTAAGGACCTACAAAGTTTTAGGCACTGTGCTAATTATGGAGGGCACAAAGGCAAATGGCCCCATGTTCAAAGTTTACCCCTGTGCTCCAACACATTTTTAGGGACACATACCTAAGGTGGTAAAAATTATTTTTTAAACGCAAGGAATTGATAAAACACACATTTGAAGACAGTAGTTACCTCTGGGGGAAGGCAGAGAATGGGATCTGGGAGAGCACACAGGCAGCTTCGGTGGTGGTAATTCCTGAAGTGAAAGGTGGGTCACAGTGTCTGCTTTATTGTTATACTGCATAGCTTACGTGTATGTTATATCTGTTCTTTATCTGCGTCATATTATATACATAATATTTTAAAAGAAATAATGCAGCATAAATAAATTTTAAATAAAAAATAAAATGGGGGTGTGGAAGAAGGAAGAAAGGAAGGAAGGAAGGGAGGAAGGAAGGAAGGGAAGGAAGGACGGAAAAAAGCATGGTCCATGTCCTAAAGAGGCTCACATCCTAGCAGAGGAAAGAGCCATCTAAAAAATAAGTATTAAATACAACATGGTAACCGTGACAATAGAAGCTTTTTAAAACTCTAAGGAAGTACACAGTACTAAGATTAACAGCAATGGCATGTAAATTTCAGATCCCCAAGAGTCTTTGCACTTAAAACCGAGTCTTACCCTTTATAAGTGTCAATATAGCATGACTTCCCCTGGGACTCTTTTCAGAACCCCAAAGTCTGGGTTCCACGGCCCTCCTCTGTGTACTCACGGGACCTGGTACTTCCCCCAGAAACATATCACATCACACATGTACAGGGAGCCCTTGGTTTACTGTTGTATTTCGGTGCCTGGCTCACTGGCTGGCACATCAATAGTTGCTGAAAAAACAAATGAGTTGAAGCAACTGACAAAGGATTAATCTCCAAAATATACAAGCAGCTCATGCAGCTCAATATCAAAAAAACAAACAACCCAAGCCAAAAATGGGCAGAAGACCTAAACAGACAATTCTCCAAAGAAGATATATAGATTGCCAACAAACACATGAAAGGATGCTCAACATCACTAATCATTCATTACAGAAATGCAAATCAGAACTAAAATGAGGTATCACCTCACACCAGTCAGAATGGCCATCACCAAAAAATCTACAAACAATAAATGCTGGAGAGGGTGTGGAGAAAAGGGAACCCTCTTGCACTGTTGGTGGGGATGTAAATTGATACAGCCACTGTGGAGAACAGTATGGAGGTTCCTTAAAAATCTAAAAATAGAAATAACATATGACCCAGCAATCCCACTACTGGGCATATACCCTGAGGAAACCATAATTCAAAAAGAATCATGTACCACAATGTTCATTGCAGCTCTATTTACAATAGCCAGGACAGGGAAGCAACCTAAGTGTCCATCGACAGATGAATGGATAAAGAAGATGTGGCACATATATACAATGGAATATTACTCAGCCATAAAAAGAAATGAAATTGAGTTATTTGTAGTGAGGTGGATGGACCTAGAGTCTGTCATACAGAGTGAAGTAAGTCAGAAAGAGAAAAGCAAATACCGTATGCTAACACATATATATGGAATCTAAAAGAAAAAAAAAAGGTTCTGAAGAACCTAGGGGCAGGACAGGAGTAAAGACGTAGATGTAGAGAATGGACTTGAGGACACGGGGAGAGGAAGGGTAAACTGGGACGAAGTGAGAGAGTGGCACAGACATATATACACTACTAAGTGTAAAATAGCTAGCTAGTGGGAAGCAGCTGCATAGCACAGGGAGATCAGCTCGGTGCTTTGTGACCACCTAGAGGGGTGGGATAGGGAGAGTGGGAGGGAGAGGTAAGAGGGAGGAGATACTGGGACATATGTATGCGTATAGCTGATTCACTTTGTTATACTGCAGCAACTAACACAACAATGTAAAGCAATTACACTCCAATAAAGATGTTAAAAAACAAAACAAATGAGTAGCATTACTGGGTTCAGGTCTGTTAAGTGGTGGCTGAGCCTGAAGAGAAAAGGAAGGGTGGAAACGCTAAGCTGGAGAATCCTATCCAAGACTCAAGAATGCCCCAGCTTTGCACAGACAAAACCCCTTCATTGTCCCTGATAAGCTGGGCTCGGCAGTGTAGAAGACCACAGTACCGCCCGCAGATCCTGAACCACTGCTCTCTATGCACTAATGTTTCTCAGCTTGGATCCTTCGCTTCTTCCACAAACGCTAAGGGGAAAAACATTGGATGTCAGGCAGTAACCCAGTATCAGGTTCAGGCAGAGCCTCCATCTCTCAAGAACAGTCAGGCCTGCCAGTCGCCTGGGCAGAAATGAGATCTTCCTGGCAGAGGCTTGCAGAGCCTGCATATCTCAGCCACAGGGGTGAGCACAAGAGGCCAAAGATGCGGGAAGATCCAGTTTCTCTGAATAATGTGTGCTGCCACACAAGACAAGGGGACATCCTTCCCTCTGAAACTGCCACAAACTCCCTCAGATGCAAAAGGACTAGGCAAATAGAACTGTCAACTGAGACCTCAGAATGCTCCTCAGATGTCAACAAAAGGATGTGATCCCCAGCTCATGACAGCAGCACCAAGCACCTAACAAACACTTGACAAATTGTGCACTGTCAGAGCATGTGCCTGTCTGATTAGTAACAATGGAAAAGGAAGTGGGTCATTATTTTGGTCACGGACCAGTATCATACAGATAAAAGGTCACCGTGCTAGTGGGGATATTGCTATGGATTTAATTTTTGCCTTGAAACATTGCAACAGACGGCTTATTCTAGCTCGATTATCTGAGTGATATTGCAACAGAAATCGTGTTTAGCAGAATATATTTAGCTCTATGTTTGGACATACAGTGAGTCCCAAGTTCCCAGCCTCTAGAGACCTCATTTTAAATTGCATCCTACAAATGTCCTCCCCTTTTTTTTCCATTCAAGCAAATTGGTATAGCCCTTGTTCTACTTGCCACATTCTTTCCAGGGCAAACAGATGGAAGGAAGAGAACATGCCAGAAAGAAGAAATGGAAACTGAAAATGACATTACAATGAAAATAAACCTGCAAAATATTATCTGGGTCAACTCTTCATACGTTTTAAAATCAGCACCAGCAGGCTCTGCACATATGGCATTGGTTTTATATTTTTTTGGTTCAGATGTCACACAGGATTAGTGCAAAAGGAAAAATCCCAGCATGGAACCTATTTTTATACAGATTAATCAATCATTTCGCATCTCTTCCTTTCCCATCATTCCCCAAACTTTCAACTTAATGAAACTGCTCTCATTCAAAATATGTTATTTACTGCACTCTGAACGGAAATCCTTTCAGGAAAGGAAGTGGGCTTAGAATTTGAACCTAGGTTTTTAAATGTCACATTTTTAATTCAAGTTATAAATATTAACTAGACTTATGCTATGGCCCAGCCCCTTTTAGCTTATAGCCATTGTGGAATCCTACATATCCATCAGTGGCAGCAAAACAAATTGGCAAACATTTTATTATGTAGATATAGATATAGCCATTTAACGAAAACAGAAAGCCACACATTTGAAAAGAGAAACCTACTGCATATTTCACGTTTTGTTCTGTTGTCTACATTTTCAAGTACACTGAATGTCATAATTCCCATCGGAAAACCAAGCACACAGTTAGGTTCTTAGTAAGTATTTGCTAGGAAATTTGATAGGCTGAATGGCATCAAACCAAAGAATTGTTCAAGTTATTCGCTACAGCCTCCCTTAACTACAAGGCATTGTGAAAACGATGATGATGCTGCTTACAGTAATCATAATACAACAGCAGTGACTGTTTAGTGTACGTCATGTGCCACTGATGATGTCATTGAATTTTCAAAGCAGCCTTGTGTCATATGTACTATTATTATTCCATTATACAGATTAGGAAACAGAGAGGAAATTCCGATATTTTGAGGTTGAAAAAAATCCCATACAATGCTGGTTTTCAGAGATGGGCAGGAGAATTGATCACAGACACATTGAAAAAGGGAAATGGAGCCTTATAATACTCATGAGGTGAAAAACTTTGGAGAAAGTGTCATCGACATTGTTTCCAGGTCTCCAAAACCATGATCACTACAGAGTTCATCATGCACCTTTATTTGTCTGCTGCCCCTTTGATGGGTGGAAATTATATTTATAAAATATGAAGGCAATGACCTAAAGCTCGACCTCAGTGACAAAGTCAGAGCCAGAGGAGCCACCAGTAGGTTCACATCCTCAAAGGGTGGTACCTTTTCACCATTTGGGGCAATTAAAATTGAGCCATGACTAACAATTAGAAGAGATGACATTACACTGGTTGTCCTTTGCATGAATGGTCAGTCATGAGTACAGAAAATAAGAGACATTTACAGTCTAGTGTAATACTCTGTGCTCCCTCTTTTATACGATTAAAAATGAATCTCTCTTTATACCAATACAGTACATGTTCTGCTTTTTATTTAGAGCTGCTAGATGCCAGCTACCTTCTGTGGACAGCCTGAGAATCTAATTTTACACAATTTTAAAGTTATTGAACTAGACTTGGTGTTACCATACACACAGTCTTTTGTTTCCACTAATTAATTTTAACACCACAGGCATTAATCATTTGCCCAGCAAATGAAAATTGCTTTAAGATGACTCATGTGTTTTACAACATTGCAAACCCAACCCTTACGCTCTTGGAATGTACAGTAAAGAGGAAGTATTAGAGCAAATCAGTTAATAAAAAGAAAATTCTTCCACATCCCAATTCCACAGTCATGAAGAGTTTTAGAATTTCTACTGGATGCTACATGAGAAAAGTAAATTAAAACTGGTTAGAGAGATGGTCTCCGAATAATTTCCATGGTGAACTGGCAGATATGAACACATGAGCGAGATCTCTCTTGAAAATAAGCACATCGAGTTTCAGTCTACACAGAGGCCCACTGCAAACTCTGTGCAGTGCCAATTAGCATTAACTGTGGCTGTGCTCATCTATTCCCACAGCACGTTGCTGGGTAAGGCCAGGCTCTGCATTTACAAATGCAGCATGCAATGCTCAGAGTTAGAAGAGCATTCTAAAATGTAATCGTCCATGGTCAATCTTTTTCCCTTTGGCTTCGAATGGCAGACTCACAAATGACAAGGGGTATTTAAAACAATATATGTGTGTATTTTTAAAAGTTTAGATCCAGATTCTGCATTCAGAATATCTGGAAGGCGAGTGGAAAATTTGTTTTTAGACTACACTTTTAGCCTACCACAACTAACTTGACACACACATATACACAAAGAGCATATGCTCTGGGATCCAATATAATTATTTACTTACTGTGACTAATACGACTTACTTAGAAGGTAAGCTCCGTAGACTTTCATGGCAAACACTGCCTCTGCAAACAGCCTCCCACCACAGGCTGGGCTATGTCTTGTGCAGAAATACAGTGTGTGCAGCTCAGCTCATCTCTCCGTGGAGTACAGTCTCAGAGTGGGGTATCCATGGAGACCGAGCCTCCTACTTGTGCAGGGCAAGGAAGTTACTCCGCTGGGCACCATAGCAACAGGAGGCAGAGGGGAGCTTGGCCAATCAGGGAAGAGCACAGGAGCTTCTCCCTGGTGACTGCAGCATTTCAAATGAAACCATCGCCCTCATGAATGAACACAAAGCATTTAAGGAAACATCAAATTGTCAAACAGAAGTAAATGCGTACACAACAGTCAAGGCTAATCCTTTGACAATTACGGAGCAACACTGTGAGTCTTTCTACAATGATTAAATCCCAAAGATCAAGGAAGAAATTACATCCAAACCCCACACAGTCCTACATTTAATGGCAAGCATGTGATGCTTTGAGGAAAATACTTGGTGTACTTCACGAATTCCAGCTATTTAAATATGCAAGGCACTTCACAGTGCTTCCCAGGAGACAGGAACAGGAGACATCCATTGTTCTGATGGGGGAGAATGGAGTCGAGCGCTCCCCAGGAAAACTGTTGGCATAGCGCTTCCAAACAGGAGTTTGCTTAGAGTAATAAGCACGTTTATCAAGCTTCCAGCAAAGCCCTCCATTGTATCAGAATAATTCTAACTAAGAAGGCATCCATGATAAAACAGGGCCAATGCAGACAAGATGGTGAGTGAACATTCAAATGCCTTAAAGCTGTGCTATTTGTAAACTCTCTTCATTTCTCATTTAATCATGGTAACGATCATTTATTGAGCACATACTGTAGACTAGGCAAATACTGTAACTAGAAACACAACTTCTTACCAGATGCAGACTCTGATTTTGCAAAGATACAGGATGTGCATGTTTACTTCTTAGTGCTGTGCAGTATTTACTCCACGCATATACAGCCTATCTCATTTTATTGCGCTTTGCTTTATTGCACTTTACAGACATTGTGTTTTTTTTACAAACTGAAGGCATATGGGAACCCTGAGTTGTCAGATGATGATTTGCATTTGATAGCATAAAGTATTTTTAAATTAAGATATGTATATTTTTTAGACATAATGCTATTGCACATTTACTAGACTACAGTACAGTGTAAATATAACTTTTATATACTCCGGGAAACCAAAAAATTCATGTGACTCACTTTATCACAATATTCACCTTACTGCAGTGGTCTGGAACCAACCCACAGTATCTCTAAGGTAGGCCTGTACTCTGTTATATACTTAACATATTTTACGATTCTCACAGCAACCTGAGAAGGATAAGCATTAATTGTTCCTCCATATTATACAAAAAAAGAGAAAACATTTCCTTATGTTTACAAAAGAAACTCTCCTGCCCACTGACTCCCCCTCCCCTCACTGCTGGGCAGGTGACCTGGTCCACCCTATTCAATGTCTAAATACAAGGTGAGGTACCTTCCTCCTTATATTAAAGTTGTTCCAAAGCCTCTTATTATAGAGCTCTCTCTTATAATTACCTTCTCTGAACAAAAAGTGTCATCTGAAAAAGATACATCAGTCTGAATTGACCTCAGTCGGTGCTAGTTTGGGCCGCCTTCAGAGATCAACTGATGGGATTGTTTAAAATGAAGAAGGCCAAGAAATTCAAAACCAGATTTTGTAATTATTCCTGTCATATGACTCCTCCAACCTTTTAAAGATCAATTTAAATAGCAATAGTCAACGGTTAAGTTGTAGAGACTGAAAAACATATTCTTTGCTAACTAAACTCAGGAACTGAATAGCTTTGGGTAGTGACGGATACTTACATTGCATCTACAGGAAAACAGAAAAACCAGCTGTCCCGTGCTATCCATGGATGTTGTGACAGCCTGCTCTTTGCCCTCCAATGTCCACCTCATTCTCCCCTTCTTCCATAATAATAGGTGCCCAGGTGACTAAGATGTCCTGGGATATAATTGGAAACGACACGTGTCACTTCTGTGCTCTGACCTTAAAATGACTGGGTGAGTATCCCCCGGTCCCTCTCCCCCTTCCTTCTGCCTGGTATAGGACAGCTGACCTGACACAGCTGCCTACCAGCCTCGGTCAACCAAACACTTATGTACTGTTTTATGAGACAGATCAACTCCTGTCTAATTTTAACCTCTGGATTTGGGGGCGTCTTTTTACATTAACTTAACTCATACCCTCACAGTACTTGTAGGCTTGAAAACAATACCCAATAAAAGCACCAGACATGACTTCGAAACTGCTTTATATTAAACAAATTGGGCAGCAGTGAAGATAATTTGCTCTGGAAAAGACGGCTGAGTTGAAAGGTAGCTCGAACGATAAGCAAGACAATAAATTTTTATATTAACTATGAATAACAAGATCAATGTTACTAAATTAATAAGAGTATAAATTGGTATATTTAACTAAAAAAAATAAATTTAAAGAACCTATCGGATATTGACTGTTTCATCCATCTCTAAAGGTTTACTCCAGTTAGCAAATAAAATAAAACATTTTTAATCTCATTAGGAAAATGCAGGGCCTTATATTCTGTCATATAACTGTTTCCCTACACTTTGCTATTTTCACTGCCTTCTCATTAATGTACCTGCTTCCAGTTTCATCTCTTGATAATCCGAGTTCCACAGAGCAGCCAAAAGGATCTTGAACATATACATTAAATCGTCTCTCTTAAAACCGGCCAGAGGTTCCCATTGCTCTAAAGACACAAACCTCACCTGCGACAACTCTCCTCCCTTCCTAGGTCACTGCTCTGCCCACTGCCCCCCAAACCCTCCCCAAATGTGAAGGAATATGACTAAGTTCTCAGCTCAACTGTCATCTCCCCATACACTCCCTGCCCCATGCCCATGACTGTCTATAGCATTACCTTGTTTTCCTTGTCACTATCTGAACTTATCTTGTTTGTCTGCTTGTGTGTGTATCAGCCATCTCCCCATGTTAAAGGCAGGCTCCAAAAGAATAGGCATCTTTTCCCTTTTTTCCACTCCTCTATCCCGAATGCCTGGAACAGTGGTGTCAGCACAGCGTAAATGCTTCATAAACACTTGTTGAGTGAATGAATGAAAGCTGGTCAGTCAATGTATAGCCAGGATTCAAACTGAGGTTTAGCAGAAACCTTACACGTGGTGAAGTGAGGGTTGCCGTCCTTCAGACTCCTACACAGTGATCACCTTCCTGCAATGCCACACTCTAATCCATGCATCTTGGAATGTAAGCCCATTGCAACCAGCTTCCTGAAGCTTACCTCACTTAACCATGGGCTGCATTCACGTAGCTTGCTGCTGTCCCTTGGCTGCTCTCAGATACAGCTTCAGGTGGTAGTAGACCTTAATTCACTGAATTACCCAAATGAACTTACACGACTTTTGCTCAACACGTAACTTTTGTCAATAACCCTATAGTCCACCCAAATGCC
Source organism: Aethalodelphis obliquidens (assembly GCF_003676395.1). Taxonomy (NCBI): domain Eukaryota; kingdom Metazoa; phylum Chordata; class Mammalia; order Artiodactyla; family Delphinidae; genus Aethalodelphis; species Aethalodelphis obliquidens. The sequence continues at coordinate 18,646,357 of NW_020837983.1, forward strand.
ACACAACAGATTATACTGGCGAGGAAGAAAGAGAGGTCAGAGTACTTATCCCTCTGCCTCCTTTCTTGTCAGGTGCTTTGTTCCTCTACCAAAGTACACGGTTCTCTCACATGTAGCCTGGGAATTCTCTCCCTCTGGGTCCTGGGTATCTCGACCTTCCTCTGGCCTCTGGCCTCTTCAGGATGGGGGAAGGGCTCCAAGCCATTACCATTGCCATACTTGTTGGATTTCCTTAATCAGGCCCATTCCTGTGTATGCAGTGTCTTCAATAAACTCTTCTCAATTAGGACAAAAAAAAAAAAAAAAAAAGCCCAACCTAAAGAATGTATCTGCATGATTTATAACTCTTAGTTTATAGGTTTGTGTGTAAAAGAAGTTTCCAGGTTTATTTCTCTTATGCTGGTAGTTGATAAATATCTTTAATGGTGGGTGTGTGGTCTGCTGGAGTGTCTGCTACGTATGAGAGACCCATAATGCTTCGTTCTTAACACATTAGAGCACTTAGCATCTGGCAGGCTCTCACACCGGTAGCTAGAACACTGTACATGCAATAAATCCTCGTAGACCTGGGATCTGGATGGCAGGGCCTCTGGGAAGAAGAAGATTATAATTCACTAATTCTTAGGGAAAAACCATTAGCAGACCATTTGGCACCGTTACATTGATTGGGTGCATCATCAAAAGCACAGATGGGAGAAAGGCATGAGAGTAAATATGTAAGTAATCCTGCCATAAAGATAAATACTCAGGTCTCCTCATCATATTTAAGCTTTTTTTCACTGGTCTGGTCTCTGCTGGGGGGAAGGGATAGACTATAAAATAGTTCACCATAAAACATTCTCTGCTGTATCCTGGGGGAACGTTGTTTCTCTCAGAGTGAAAGAAAGTTTCAGAGATCGATTTCGGTATCAGTGCAAAAGCTCTTGTTTAAGTTGACAAAGCCTAATGATCTTTGTTTACGAAAGTATTTTTTTTTTGCGAAAAGTATTAATGACATGCAGGGCAGCACATAAAACATTGTGACAAGTACAGAAAGGACTCGTTCATGATTAAGCAGAAAATCCTGAAGACCTTAACATTTCTTTGATGTTGACATCCTCAGGGTTTATTTTACTGACCTGCATCCAAACAGCCTCCTGTGTTTAACTTTCTGTATTTCATTGAAGTTACACTGAGGTTCACTGATTCTGTTACCAGCAACAGCCAGCATGATCTGTATATGGACTGTATCAGCTAATCTATAGGGCTCTACAGATACTTTTTTAAAATCCCTGTCTTATATCAATACATCTTTCTCAATTGTCACACTCTCCTATTAATTAGGAATAATTAAAATTATTCCTTTGAAGTCAGACCTTAGACGCAGTGCAGTAGTTAAGAGTTAGAAGCAAGACTACCCTGTTTAAAATCCATTTACAAACTGTGTGACCTTGCATGAATTAACCTCTCTATGCCACAGTTTCTCCATCTGTAAAATACGGGAGAATGATTTCACTTTCTCACACTGATATTGGGATTAAATGAGTAAAGTCCTTGGAATTTTGCCTGGGACAGTCAGGGCTCAATAAATATTAGCTAAAACAATTTTTAATCAAACTTCAGAGTCTTGCAAGCCCACAACATTTAATATATTCTTCCAGATATCTTCAGTATCTGAAATAGACTTAAGCGTTTATTTGAGGCTGGGCTTTGCTGCTGGAAGAACTTTGATTGAAACTGTAAGCTATTAGAAAAGTACTGCCCCTTGCCAAAGAATGCAGCATGTTTCCATTTAACCAAAATCTCTTTTAGCACTAAAATTTTAATTTTTCCACTCTATGAAAACATTTCTAAAATGTTCAAGACGTTTTCCTGCCCTCATACACATTATTTTCTGCCAACTCCACCATCACACTGACTCAGTCTGTTTCTGGAACATTAATTATTGCATTAAGTGCTACAAAACATTTAAAGCCTGAAACACTTAGAAGGCCACTACGCTTTTCAGTGGTCTTTTGTTTGCTTTTTCATATTTTCCCATCTCTTTCTTCATTGTCAAGCCAACAGCTGTCAATTAATGCTCTTTTCAGTGCCCTCCTATAGCAAACACTCCCCCCGCCATGTTATGTGAATTGGGAGACATGACCTCCTAGAATTTTTTTTAAATAAACATATAAGTTCTGTGGACAGTTTTAAGGGTTTTCCTGTAAACAAAGTGCAAGGAATTTCTGATATCTATTTTAAGAGCAACAAATGACCATTCTTAACATTTACTAAGGAGTTACTTTGTGCTAGGTCCAATGCTGGGCATTTTACATTCTTTAATCTGTTTAGTTGTCACAATAACCCATTTTACAGATGCTGAATACCAAGTTTCCGGAAGATAACAAGTAGCTGAAGAGTGCACAGTTATAAAGAGGTGGTATGGAACTGTGAACCTAGTACACTGGGCTCCTGAGTCTGGTGGTTAGAAGGTGTCCCCCCAGCCCTGCCCTCCCCCCACTTTTTTTCTGAAGAAACAAACTGGGTAAGCTGTGAGTCTCCTCTTTGTAGCTCAAATTATTATAAGAATGTATGTCCCACCCGCACCCCATCCTGTAAACTGTCTCTTTTATTTCACAGAACTAACTTTGAAGTGAAAGGGACAATGCTTGTGATAAGCACGGGAACAGCTGCAGGCTATCGGCTGTGTGTGAAAGAGCCTCAATCTACTAAGGGAACCAGTGTTGATTAATCATTAACCCAGTTGGTGCCTTCAGAGTTTTCCAGCAAATGCCTCTGAATGTGGGAAAGCGTCTTCTTAAAGTAACCCATCCTCTGTTGTTGTTGTGAGGTTATTACAGTTCATCTGGCCAGGTCTCTGATTTCAAAAGCCTGGGTGGTGTCTGATGACAAGGGAATACTAACTTAGTCTGAATGCTGATGGCAGAGGTGACATCTTTCAAATGCAGATTTCAACATTTCAGTTTCTAAATGTGGGTTTCTTTTCAATTATAGTGACCCTAACCATTTGCTCCTGACCTATCTCCTTAACCGGGAGGTGTTTTTTTCTCCCTTTCACATTTTCTAAATATTTGTTTAAATTGTGTAATTCTTCCCCCGCTCTCCCACAAGCCTTGTGTAGGAAGGATTTAGTACTTGCATTTGTAGAACAATAACACTGGGTCTTTTTCTCCTTTGGGTTAAGATGCTCCCCAAGTAGGAAATCAAGCATTAAAGGAGGCCCAGGAATGTCATTTAATGTCCTAGCACAGAAATCCAATTAGGCCTTTCCTTTCTAGGTGAGAAAAATCTCATCAGGAAAACTGACTGTGAACTACATATAGGAAAAGCACCTGGGAGAAGGAATGGTAGCACCGCAGATCCCTCAAAAAGTATTGGGATTTTATATACACACTACTATATATATAAAATAGATAACTAATAAGGACCTACTGTATAACACAGGGAACTCTACTCAATAATCTGTAATGACCTATATGGGAAAAGAATCTAAAAAAGAGTGCATATATGTGTATGTATAACTGATTCACTTTGCTGTACAGCGGAAACTAACACAACATTGTAAATTAACTATACTCCAATAAAAATTAATTATTAAAAAAAAAAGTTCCCAATCAGAATGCCTTCATTCCCTTCCTTTTAATCTGTACTGCAGCCCAGATTTATTGTAGTTTTCTGCCTTAAACGATAAGGTCCCTAAGAGCAGGGATGATGTTGAGGTCATCTTTGCTTATCTTTCCCATGTTCCCCCCACACTACACATGATTCCTTGTGCACTCTATTCTCAGAGAAGTATTTACTGAACACCTACCTGATGACAGACATTGTATTACACTCTGGAGATTCAGTCTTAAATGTGTGCTGAGTTGACATGAAAAAGGCAAAGCCATTATTCAACTGAACTGCAGGGGTGTTTTCTTCCGCTCTTTGGTGGTAATTTTTAATTAAATCTGCATAGGCATTAAGTGATAGAAGCCAAAATGACAGAAGGCTCACTGCCTCCAAGAAGTTCCAACATGAGTCCTGCTTGGCGGAAAGCAGGGCTTTCATGCTGGGCGCGTGCCACAGTACCCTGCTGGAGAGGTGCTGGCGTGCTCAGCTCACCTTTCAGAGCCCTTCCTGGCATCCTGTGACACAGTTCTCTTCTCCTTCTGCATTAGATACTCAGTAAATATTATTAGCTCTTTATCTGAATGACCAAAGGGGCATTTCTATAACTCCCTTCTGAGATGAACAGCAGTTTCCAGAATCTAGAACAACGGACCTAAAATAAAACGAGCCCAGGTTAATGTTAAAGGGCCCTTGAGCATCTGTATAAGAGATACTAATTGCTTGCTATTTTAATAAACTGGTATTGGTCCTAATGAGTCGATTTATTTAAAAAAAGTAGAGCGCACATCAAGAGTGGAAGATGAGTTTAGGCTGAGGGGAGATGGTCACCTGGGGACAGAGGAGGTGGAATATTTTAACCGAGAGCAGTATCTTCTTGTGGTTTAACAGATTGTCTCTGCATTTTATAATTTTTGGAGTCACCCAGGGGCCTCGGTTCCAGGATTTCCTCTCTTCCTATTTATGAGAATGATAGATTTATTCTGCTGAAAGTTCAGAGAACTATAGGTCACGGTGCAGATTGTTCTAAATACAAAGAGCTTACTGTCCAGAACTGGGGCCCAGTCAAAAGCTCGAGAAATGGTTTTTAGTGATGACATTAGGAATTTCAGGCAACTAAGAAATAACCTTTAGGGACCCCTGTGACCTTGATAAAATGCAAATAAATCAAAAAACCACGAGGTCAGCACTACGTAGGTGATAAGTTTGCCTCTGAGCAATTAAATCAGAAGCAGTTGACAAAGGCCCCGTTTCAGGCTCTGCCTCTGGGCAAGGGTCATTAAACTAGGAGTCATAAATCCTAATAAAGGAGACCCATGAAACCTCAGAAATAGTATGTGATATTTTGTGTGTGTTTTTCTGGAGTATGGGTCTGTGGCCTTCATTATTCTCAAATGATCCATTATCAAAACAGCATGAAGAACAACTCTTGTTTTCTTTCCTCCCTTCTTCCCTCCCTCCCCCTCTCCTTTTTATTCTTTTTGTCTGCATGTTCTTCATGAAAGCATAAGGCTTAAACATTCTCAGCAAGACAAGCAGTTGATCTTTAGCAAGTATCTTCTGTAGGAACCAGACTTGCTGAGGGTGGATTCTGCACATACGCATAGGGTTTTAAATCTTTCGTTAAGATATGATTATTCTTATTATGATTATTGAAACAAGGAAGGGCAAGGATAATCTTAACTGCCATTTAAATTTAGGTTGTTCTTGCTGCACCACACTTGTCTCTTTTTTCACTGTTTCTTTGTATTGTCACCACCATAAAGTGTTTTTGGAATGGGGCCAGGGGGTGGAGGCATGGTGAATAACAAAAATGAAATAATTTCAGGTTGCATTCAAGTCCTACAATACCTTCACAATAAAAATCTACTTTTTCTTCACAATCCATGAAGAGGACATTCTTTCCTGCAGCATTTCATATTCTCAATCCCATAGCCTACCTTTGCTGTTGAGGTCAACCAATGTTGATTGTGCCCTCGATACACACCGGCCCCTGTGTGCTAGGAATACAAAAAGAGGATGACAGGGCTTCTGCTCTTAAACTCACATCCTGTATGCTACAGAAGCAGACTCCATTGGTGACTGCTCCCAGGTTAAAAGAAAATTGAGAACATTTCCCAAAGGAAGATATACAAATAGCCAATAAGCACATGAAAAGATGCTCATCATTGGGCTTCCCTGGTGGCGCAGTGGTTGAGAGTCCGCCTGCTGATGCAGGGGACACGGGTTCATGCCCTGGTCCGGGAATATCCCACATGCCGCGGAGCGGCTGGGCCCGTGAGCCATGGCCGCTGAGCCTGCGCGTCCAGAGCCTGTGCTCCGCAATGGGAGAGGCCACAACAGTGAGAGGCCCGCGTACCGCAAAAAAAAAAAAAAAAAAAAAAAAATGCTCATCATCTTTAGCCACCAGGGAGATGTAAATCAAAAGCACAATGAAATACCACTTCACACTCACTAGAGGGGGTATAATCAAAAAGATAGACAATAACAGCTGTTGATAAAGATGTGGAGAAACTGAAACCCTTATACATTGCTGGTGGTTTGTAAAGTGGTGCAGACATTTGGGAATACAGTTTGGCAATTCCTCAAAGGGTTAAACATAGAGTTGTCATATGATTCAGCAATTTCATTCCTAGGTATATACCCAAGAGAACTGAAAGCATCACAAAAACCTGTATATGGATGTCCATGGCACCATTATTCATGATAGCCCCAAAGTGGAAACAATCCAAATGTCCATCAACTGTGAATGGATAAGCAAAATGTGGTCTGTCACCACACTAAGGCAAGATGTTAATAACAGGGGAAACTGGAAGTAGTGGTAGTGAGGGGGGATATAAGAACTCTGTTACTGTCTGCTCAATTTTTCTGTAAACCCAAAATTGCTCAAAAAAAAGTCTATTTTAAAATGTGGTATATCCATACAATAGAATATTACTGAGCCATTAAAAGAATGAAGTACTAATACATGAACCTTGAAAACATTATGCTAAGTGAAAGAAGCCGAACACAAAAGGCCACATATTGTATGATTCCTTTATATGAGATGTCCAGAACAGGCAAATCAGACAGAGGGTAGGCTGGTGGTTGCCAAGGGCTGGAAGAAAGGAAAAGCAGACAGTGACTGCTAATGGGTATGAGGCTTCTTTTGGGGGAGATTAAAATGTCCTGAAATTGGACAGTAGTGATGTTTGTATGATCTTTTTTCTTTTTTTTTTTTTGCGGTATGAGGGCCTCTCACCGTTGTGGCCTCTCCCGTTGTGGAGCACAGGCTCCGGACGCGCAGGCTCAACGGCCATGGCTCACGGGCCCAGCCGCTTCGCAGCACGTGGGATCTTCCTGGACTGGGGCACGAACCCGTGTCCCCTGCATCAGCAGGCACTCAACCACTGCGCCACCAGGGAAGCCCTGTATGATCTTTTGAATATGCTAAATACCACTGAAATGTACACTTTAAGAGGGTGAATTTTATGGTATATCAATTATTTCTTAATTTAAAAAAAGGAGAACTGAGCTGGGGGAGGGAGGAAGACAGTTCTGATTCTTGAGTACACAAGGTAATGGTTTATTTCTTGGCTATAATTACAGGACACTCTTCAATTCATTGTCTCTGTCTTAAATATTGGGGGTACCCAACACCTTTTTTACAATGTCCATCTTTCTCTTTTATATGCTGTCTTCTCCATTGTGTACCATTCTCTTTCTTTTTTATATTTTTCCGAAGCAAAGGACTGTTAACAAATTCATCATGACTAACATTTACCAGGAACTATTAGGAAACAGGGGATTTCTTCTTCATACAGTTTAAGTTTTGCTCTCAGACTAAACAACATTCTCTTTGGTTGAACAAAAGCAAGACGAAGAATAATCCATTAAGATATGCTATGCATGTCAATTATTCAGGAAGAACAAAAGCAGAGAGAGATGGAAGAGGACACAGGACCTTCCAATGGCAGCGTACACAGGACCAACCTTTGGCTCCATTGAAATAAAGCCATCTATAGCTCCTTGCACAATAATGATATCACCAAACAAAAATCAGAAGACAAATGTAAGGAATGGGGCTCAGGCAAGCCATTCATCTGTCTTTTCAGGCTCATTAATATGTATAGTACAACTGGTGATACTGAAGAAAATAATGCAATATAGGGGTTGTCTCTCAATGCCAATACTCAGGTCCTTTTATTTTCAAGTTATAACTTTAATTTCACTAAAACTATATTTGTTCATATACTGTATATATTTCTGAGATGGAAAATATTGATTTATATATTGCAAATTCTGAGAACTGACCTTTTCTGATGTTCATGGCATCTCATTCACTGTAATAAAAATCTCCATTTCACCTCATAGCTTTTACTATTTTGTAATTATTGAACATTCTATGTATATATATATTGAATATATAGCATCATATTCATATTTAAATCTTTAAAAGCAAATAAAATAACTAGGTCAGCAAGTATGCCCAGCCCTACATATGGGCATCAAGATAACCTGTTCTTTTCACAATGTGTGCACACTTTGAATGGTACCAAGTAATTTCTTAGTATAATTTATGCTAGACTTAATTATATAGTTTAAGTGTCTGTTAGACCATTCAGTTAACATTTCTTCAAATTTCCTCCCTTTTTTACATGTCTTTATAACGGACACATATGTCACTATGCATTCTCAATTATTAACGACTAGTACAGAAAATATTCCACTCTATGCTCTACCTCCTTTACTTAAAAAAAAAAAAGATGTTTCTGGGTGCTAGGTACAGCATTAGTGTTCCCTACCTTGATATCCAGGTGTTTCATTTCAAATTTCATTTGAAATCCCTCTAGTCATATTGCTCCAATAAGAACATGAAGAGTTTACATACACTCACCTGGCTTTACAAGGCCTGACTTTGGTTCCTTCTTATGTCGAGCTGACTGGATGCTTCCCTCACCAACCATTCCAACTGTGCATTTCTTTCTGATAAAGTCTTCATCACTTCCAGGGCAAAAGCCAACAGGGCTGCTGCCAGCATCCGAGGGCGTTTTCACGGGAGATACTGACTGACTACTAGGACAGCCTGTGTCATCTGGAAGACAAGAATCAATGAGTGTTTAATGAAGAGGGAGGAAATCAATGATGGCAAAGGGAGGGCAGGCAGTGAGCCATGCCCACACGCGCTCACACACGTACTCTGCTCAAGAGGCCCGGGTTGACTCCTGTGGGTGACTTGCCTTTTATTTTCCATATTCTGGCCAATCGTGTTAACAAAGGAAATATCAGCTATTATAAAACATATTTTAAGGCAAAACCTTACAAGATTTTGCATCACAAATATTTCTGTAACATTCTTGTTGTCAAAACCTAAATTAGTTTGTTTTGACCCTTGAGGTAGTATACTTCTGGGTCATAATCGTCCATACATTTTTGATGGGGTAGGTAAATGAAACGTTTGCCAGAGCAATTCAGGATTATTCATATGAAGTCTTCGGGGTCGTCGGGGTTAGGAAAAAGTTACTTGAATATTACTGACCACACCCAGTTTTTGATTACTGGGCCCATCAAGTGGTTCACAGAGTTTGATAGAGGCGAGAGCTGGCTTTAGGAGTTCAAGAAAGCAGAAGGCAGTGATCCTGTTTTATTATAAAACGCACTCAACCCAAAATACATCAGTCAGATATACTGCTGCTTGAGGTAACTGGGTAAAATAAAAATGATATTCAAATTAAAAATATTCCCTTAACTTTCAAGTTATATATTACTACCATGGTCATTACTATAAGTTAATATGCATGATATGAAGTGACCTGTGTAGATGCTTATAAAGCAAACAGGAAAGTCGCATTGCTGACTCCTATAAATGCTTTCCATATCTATTAAATATTTATAATGGTTGGTTAATTCAGTTATACTGTGGTGAGAACTGTATGGGAATTTAAAGCCAATCAACATTACTTAACAGTATGTCTACTCAAACTAATCAATTAGTGGTAAATCTTCACTGCTAAATAATTCTTTATGACATGGAAATATTTTGATGTCAGAGTTATTTTAGTAACTAAGTGGGCAAAAAATGAATAAGGACATTTAGTACTAATAACTTTTAGGACTCTTACACTTTTATAAATATTAAAGGAACTAAAATAACTTGCCATCTATCAAAGGCTATCTTAAAACTTCATAGCTTGAATGAAGACAGAAACAGAAGTAGTTCTGAATAAAATATACTGGTTGCCTGAATTAAGATGACTAGAATCCATCTAAAAAGTAATTGCCTTTGCTTCACTTTTGGCCTCTATTTCAATTTTTATTATGAAATATCTAAGTTCCTAGAACAAAGTGAACTTGGCACTAGTAAAATGATGTATTTCTCTTGTATCTTTTTTGACTTTTGGACATATTAGTCTATATAGGACCTCAATGGTCTGTTTCTGGAAGTAAATGGTTTTTAGTGCACGGTTCATACCTTCTGTCTTTGTTGCTCTTTTAAATGTGCTATGTTCTTCCTGAACTGAAGAGACTTTGTCCCTGAATCACTGTGATGAGACTCCTCTTGGCCACTACTGCTCAGCTATTTCGCTATTGTCCCTGGCTTTCTCCTACATTTGCATGTCCCATTGCTTCAATCCAAAGAAATCTGAGTGCAAAGTTGCTAATTACTCAGACAGATTCCAGCACTTTTACAAGGTTCAACAGGTCTGCACATGGCCTTGGGAGAGCCTGCCTGGTTCCTGATTCCTATCCCAAAGCAGAGAAGCTCAAATGATTGAGGTCTAATCATCCAAAATTACCTATTGTCTTTAAAAGTATTTCCCTATGAGTCAGTTCCATAAATTACTTCTTTTAAAAGAGAGATGGCCCAAATTAACAAAAATCCATGCTTCAGATTCTCTACCCTAAAAGGTAATTTTTCTTGAGAACTCTCAGACTCAAAGGGACAAAATTAAACAATTTCCAGTACTGAGAAACATCGTCGAAATTGTAATTTAAGTAAACAGAAAATGAATGTGTTTTGTTTGGTTCTACTATCATTTTGCCAGAGTTAATAAGAAGGAATGTGGATATGCCATGTTTTCAGTACTAGTCATTTCAAGGATTAAGTACTAGGGTCTGATTAAAAATTGGGGACTGAAGTGATTCAGAATGGTGGCAGTTTAGGGAACGCAGTAGCAATTTTTCACCTGGCATGTATGCCTCACCTGTCATCAATATTTACAGCCAATAACTCTGGGGGCAAGGACCGAGGAGATGAATACCTAAATAAATCTTTAACTTCAGGTACCTCGTACAGCAATTTGAATCATTACCTAGTAAACAAGTGTTCATTTATCACCTCTTAACTGTCTGGTACTGCACTTCACATTGTGGGGGAAACGAGAGGGATTTGAGACATCGTCTTTCATTAAACAAATATGTATCAAGTCCTGGCACTGAACCAGCCACAGGCACTGTACCCAGCCCCCATACTGATGGAGCTTATAAGTAAGTAAAAGGGGTTGGTAAATATCACTTCCAGCACATAGTTCCTGTAAGCTGCTAAGTCTGTTAAGGCAAATCCATACCCAAGAAAAACTGAGTTATCAGAGAAGCTTGGGGCATGTGCCTGTTTTGTGTAATGGGACCAACACTAACAAAGGAATCTGGTTTTGGAAAGGGCAGGGCCATTAATTTTCCTACTACAGAGACCACACTTTAAGTTATGCAAAGTAAGCCCCGAGCAAAAGCGACAGAGCTTCAGTACCAGAGAGTCATCTGGTCACCTGTGGCACCTGAGGTATTCTCCTCTGTGCAGCACTGAAGAAGTGGTTATTTTTCCAACAAGTCTTGTTTAGGGCCCCTTCCCTCCTCCCCCTTCCCCTTCCCTCCTCTTCCTCCTTTTTAACTTCATGATCAGAGCTGGAAGCAGACCACAAGCCCAGATGAAGATAATATTCCTTTCCAAAATGCACTGCAAGATACTCTTAGTTCACATTTATTCCAAGATTCTAAGAATAGGGAACCAAGTTGATGTTCTTTGCTTGTTCACGTCTAATCTTACTATGTGCCAAACTACATGTGGATCCAGCACATATTAAAGAGATTTATTTATTAAACCTGATTCAGTGAAGCACTTTGTGTGTGCCCTCTGTTCTTTGCTGCTACCTTGACTGTTGAATTTGTCTTATAGAATTATAGCTTTTATTAGTTATGTTAGTATAAAGAAATTATCAATGAGAAAAACTTCTAATATGACACCATGAGGAAACTGTTTCTGGGCAGGAAACGGCAGAAATCCTGAATGATTTACCCAGAAAAGTGTGGGTTGTTTCAGATTTCCAGAATGGAGAAAAGTAAGAACATTTCAGCCTGGTTTTAGCATAAGGGAAGCTTTCCTCCAAGGCTTTATAGGAAGAGAGTGTAGGAGACTCTCAATTCTACTGGAGAGAAATGGGTTTTTCTTTTAAAACACACTTAAACATGCACCCACACCAGCTCTAACATAGTTGAGTTTTTACATTTCTTTCTCACTATTCATGGTTAAGTATAACTTCATTAAAATAAATACACACGCAATAGGACCATTTTCCATGTTTTACACAGTGTGATCCATTTGGGATGGATCCATACAAGATAATTTCCTTCCAGGATCAACAATTTAAAATCCCATTTACTTGGGTCCGGGATGGCCCCTGGTGGATCTCAGGTGGTCTAAATGATCACCATCTGCACTGAAGGAGACTAATTTACATGCCCTGTTTTATTTATACTGAGGAATAAGTTCTTCCGCTGATTTGTTCTTGTTTATTTGCTTTGAATACGTCAACCCACAGGATTAAGGATAACTGAAGAATATTTACAGATCCAGGAACCTCCAGAAGTTGTGGCCCACCTCAAGTGCTGTAAGAAATATAATACTGACTAGTTTCCAAATTGGTTTTAAGGGAAAAAATTTTTAATGTCTATAAAGACAGATGAGAGAAGCAGACATCTCATATAATTTTGTAGTCTGGAGGTTGTTAAAAAATGATTTTTAATCTACTTTCCTCTCCCTTTACATTACAAGCTTTTTGAGAATACAGGATATAGTTAATAATTGTAAAATGACTCTACTTATAATTCTGAAAAAAGTGTGTATAAGTATCTTTTAAGATAATTTGTATCTTATTCTAAATGGACTAAAGAAACTTGCTAAATTAAAGAAAATCTGTTGGGTTGTTAAAATTTTAACAGATTTTTAAATTATAACAGTAATAATCTTTAATGCAGAAGATGTAGAGCACAGAAAAGTACAAAGAAGTGAAAAAAAAAAGGGGGGGGGATAATATTTTCCTATAATTGTACTGCCCAGAAAAAATATTTAACTATTTGGCGTACTTCTTACTGATTTTTATACATAGGATTTACTTGCTTGCTTGCTCTTTGTTTTGTTAAAATTTCAACATACATTATAGTTTCATCACTCTGTTATCGAAAATTTCTCCCTGGAATTTGTCAGGCTAGAAAGAAAGAAGCTACTAAGACTAACAGTAGCCAACACAAAGGGGCCCCACTGGCCAAAGATGGAATAATTTGAGCATCAGAAAGAATAATAAATGCAAATGACTGATAATCATTGGATATACTTTAAAGGTCTATGAGTTCATAGTAATACAAAATAAAACTAAAAAAAGAAAGGCCCTTTCAACTCCCCCAAAATCCCAACCCACTGGAAATCTTTGGAAGTGACCCAGGGGCCAATTCTTTATATTGAAATTTGGCAATTAAAAGGAAAGAAAGAATTAATATATATCCTGATTGTAGAAAATGTTACTGGACAAACTGTATTTCAGGATAACTTAAATCGCTCATTGACATTGGAAAGTTCTCCCTTACAGAAGCATTCTGGTTAATGAAAGAAGATGGAATAGCAGAAAATTACTACAGTTGACCTTTGAACAACATGCGGGTTAGAGGTGCTAACCTCCATGCAGTCGAAAACCCACGTGTAACTTAGCAGTGGCCCACCACATATGTGGTTCTATACCCAAGGATTCAACAAACAGCCGATCATGTAGGACTGTAGTATATCTCCATTTTAAAAATCTGAGTATAAATGGGCCCACACACTTCAAACGCATGTTGTTCAAGGGTCAACTGTATTTTGCAATTATTTATAATGAAATACTTGATTTAGGCAACAAACGTTACGGATGAAACCATCAGACAAAAGGCTGGTGGAGAGTCTGCAGTAGAGGGATCAAGCCTTACCCATTTGTACCAACTGAGTATTCTTAGCATAGCTGACAGTGGGGTAACAGACATTATATACCCTCTGATGGGATGTGAGATGAAGCACACAGGATTCTCCACATTCTCGCCACAAAAAAACTGTCCCTGAATCTAATCAAGCTTTAAAACTAATGTCCACCTTATAAAATAGATAGAGAACAGTAATGGGTTAAATCAGGGGTTGGCAAACTGCAGCCTGCAGGCCAAATCCTGTCAGCGGCCTGCTTTTGTAAATCAAATGTTATTGGAACACAGCCCAATACTTCACATAGTGTCAACTGTGGCTTTCAAGCACAAAGGTGAATAATTACAACAGAGATCATCTGGCCAGCAAAGCTGAAAATATTTCCTAGCTGGTCCTTTTCAGAAAAAGTTTGCGGGCCTCTGGGTTAAATGATACCATGAGGAAGCAAACGGGCACTTTTGAGACAACTAGGGCTAGTAGTTTCAGTGTTCTCTAGCGTACCAAGGAATTATGTTAAATTCCTTGTTAAATCATGTTAGTAATGAAAATGGCACTGTGATTATGTAAGAAAATGTCCATTTTTTTTAAGAAAGCATGCTGAGGTATGTAGGTAGACATGAAATAACATGATGTCTGGATATATTCTTTAAAATGCTTCAGCAAAGTAAAGGAGAGAAGGGAAAAAGGGATAGATGTCGCAAATATGACAGCACCTTGCTATTAATCTGGATAAAGTGCACAAGCAGCTTATTGGTGTTCATTGTGGTATTATCTCTTCTTTGGGTATGTTTTTAAAAGTGTCAAAATGTTTTATTTAATTTCGCAAAAACATTATTTTAAATAAGTAACTATTTAAAATAGGAACACAGTGTTTCTAAAAATCAATTCCTTCTTGTAGGGTATTTTAGGATGTTTCCAATTTTCTCACTATCCTTGAAATTGCTTTAACACCACATTTTACAGATAAATCTGTCAAAATTTTTATTATCTCATAGAACATATCTCTAAAAATGGATTACTAAGACTTCCGAGAAATTTGAGGCAATTTATATTCCTATTATATTGTATGAGAGTATCCCACTTACTCAATTCCTGCCAATAATGAATACTAGTTTGTTTGCATTTTTGCCAAGTTAATGATGCAAAGTGTATTTCTGATGTCTTAGCTTGCATGTATTTAATTATCAGTGAGGCTTAATGTCCTTCATATGTTTGCTGGCCTTTTATTTTTACACTTATCCTATGTATTGTTCATGTCCTCTGACAACTTTTCTATTAAGGTGTTAAGGAATTCTTATTGATCTGTAAGAAATCCTTATACGTGAAAGGCATAGCCCTTTGGCACATTTCACCAAGTTTGTTTGCTTTTAGTTTATAATGTTTTTGACAACCAACCTTTTCTAATTTCTAGTTGTCAAATCTCTCCATATTTTCCTTTGTGATTTCTTCCAATGCTTTAATGCTTAGAATGTCCTTATTAACTCCAAGATCAATTAACTATTACTTACGCTTTCTTCTAGATTTTTATAATTTCAGTTTTTATTATATCAAATCCATCTGGAATTCATTTTAAAATGCAGTGTAAGGTTAGATGTTAACTGTACTATTATTTTCTTAATTTTTAGGAAATTTATCCTTTCCATATTACTTTGAAATGCTTTTCTGATAAAATTTTGAAAGCAATGAATATCTTTTGCAAAGCGAGTATATATATACACACACATATATACATCTGTATATATATATTTTTTAATCCACATTTTAAAATATTAGGATTGCCCAAAGTGTGTGTGTCATATAATTTCCTGATATTTAACTAAAGTGTCTAACACCCAGTGCCATCCAACACATTCGGTGGCAATTAGGATGACCAAGTTCCTCCTTCAACTTCCTTGTAACCTAAAGATTACATATAAAATATTTCTTCAAAGTCCAAGAAACATCTCTAGAACTTCTGGTTCACTTCTGAATTTAGATCTCAGAGCTCATTTGTTTTCTGAAATGCTGAACTAAACAATTCCAAAAGACATACTTAAAAATAACATCAGGCAGAAGAAAACGTGGTTTTGTGCCATAATGTCTTGAAACATTCAGTTATGGTTTGATGCTGTTCAATGTTCAGTTGCATAATGTGGAGGAAGAATCATTTCTATTTTAAGGAAACATTACTTTAAACTATATAGAAATCTAGTTGATTCTCATGAATGACAAAAGTGTTTACAGCCTATTTATTCATCCATTCAACAAATATTTACTGAGTATCTACTACGTGCCAGACACTGTTATAGGTGTTACTACTCTTACTGATCCAGACACTGACATTTTTTAAGATAGTCCAATGGAGACAGATAAAATATCTATAGCTTAAACTCATGGTTAATCTGAACCCTGTGAAATTCTTACTACAAACCATTCAATGCTCTGAAAGGATGTAGGTAGGTAAGAAAAGTAACATTTATTAAATAGCTATCATGTGGCAAGGATACTAATTTTTATCATATAATTTTAATAGTATCTCATTTTTATAGGTGGAAAAACTGAGGCTCAGAGAGGTTAACAAATCCAGCCACACAGCTACTAAGGTATGGACCCAAAGATTCAAACTCAGGTTTGTCTGACTGTAAAGTCCTTGTTTTTCTCAGCACCACAAGCTAACTGTTTTCTAAGTTTTCCTACCTATGTTTGTTCCAAGAGGAAGCAGCAGAAATTCTGGGAATGCTCAAATTAAAAACAGACAAAGGAAGCTGTTAGAAAGAAGCCATCACATCATAAACAGACCACAAAATTTGAGACAAGAAACTCTAGTTGTTTCCAGTTTTTACTTCAACACAGTAACCATTTAATGCATGTCGTTCAGATAATTTGCATTCTAGGCTTTCAGTAGCCAAATTTGAACTTCTATTCCTTCACCTAATTTTAGCATCTTTTCGGAGTGAGAATTCACAAGTCTACAAGTCTCCACACTAATTTTGATTCAGTATTATACAATGTGACACTACACAACTGCCAATGTTGAAGTGTAGGAATCTCATCCATCCATCCATCCATCCATCCTTCCCACAAATGATTACTGATTTCCTATTGTGTGCCAGACAGTCTTCAAGATATTAGAAATGTAATGATGACCAAGACTCCAAGATCCTCGTCCTCAAGGAGTTCACATTCTAGTGGTGGAGACAGTTAATGAAGAAGTAACAAAACACACAGAGAAGAAATTTTGATTGTGATGTACTGTTCATGAAACAAACTGGGTGATACTATAGAGACTAGCTGGGTGGGAGGTCAGAAGGTATTCATTAGACAGGTTGTCACGGAAGGTCCTGAAGAGGTAATTTGAATTGAGACCAAAAAAATGAGAAGGAACCAATCCTGAAAAAGGCAGGGAAGAGAAAAGTCCAGGAAGAGGGAACAAGGAGTTTGGTGCATTGAGGAAACTGAGAAGAGGCCTGGAAAGCTGAGGGCAGAGAAGAATTGCTGATGAGGCTGAAGGCATGTGGAGGATTATAGGCAGGAAACCTACATTAATCTCCAGCGCAATGGAAGCCATCGTGTGCATTAAGCAGGAGATGACCATGATTGGTCTGTGGAGAACAGACTGAATTAGTGATGTTATGTCTTGCTAATATTTATTGAGTGCCTACTAAGTACCAGGTATGTTTAGAATACTAAGCACTTACTTAACACATTTAGTTAACTTAATCTCTTTGAGACAGACACTAATAAGACAGGCATACAAAACCAGCACTAGAGCTTAAGACACCTCCCTGAGGCCACAGTAAGCCGCGGATATGAGTCCAAAGAGGCTATAACTCCAGAGGCTCCTTCTTAGCCCCTATGCTGTGTGGCCCCTTTAGGAATGAAGGTTTAGAAGCAATAAACCCATGTGGAGACCACTGTCATAGTAGAAATGAGAGATGACAGTGGTTTGGGGTGGTAGTAGTAAAAATTGAGAAAAGGAGATGGATTTGGGATACATTTTGGAAACATAATTGGAAGCATTAAGATATGACAATGAGGGCTTCCCTGGTGGCGCTGTGGTTGAGAGTCCGCCTGCCGATGCAGGGGACACAGGTTCGTGCCCCGGTCCGGGAAGATCCCACATGCCGCGGAGCGGCTGGGCCCGTGAGCCATGGCCGCTGAGCCTGCGCGTCCGGAGCCTGTGCTCCGCAACGGGAGAGGCCACAACAGTGAGAGGCCCGCGTACCGAAAAAAAAAAAAAAAAAAAAAAAAGATATGACAATGAAAAGTAGGAAGGGGTCAAGAATACCTTCTAGGTTCTTTGCTTAAGCAATGGAGAATATGGTGGTCACTTCTGAGTTTGGAGAAAAATGGGTTTATGCGTTTGTGGGGGGTGAAATTAAGAATTCTGGTTTTGATACGTTCAATCTGAGACACAAATTCACCAGGACACTGGAGATATCAAGTAGGCAGTTGGATATGTGAGCCTAAAGCTCAGAGGAGAGGTCGGGCAGCGGAGCATCACCATCCTACAAGTGAGGAATTTAAAGGTTTGAGCCCTTGGGGAGGGCAGGAAAAGAGGGCTGAAGACTGAGGCACCTGACACTGTGACGGGGGAAGGGATGGGGTGGAGCTAAGACTCTCAGAGGGCGGGACCTCAGGAGCCAAGGAGGAAAATCTTTCCTAAGAAAGAGGCTTGTTCAACCGTGTTGAGTGCCGCTGGGAAATGAAGGAAAATGAGGACAGACAAGAGAACGTCACATTCGCCAACGTGGTCACTCACGTGCTTGACGAGGGCGAATTACGGAGACAGGATTTTGGAGTTTTGCTTGTGAAGAAGGAGCAGGGAAATAAGACGGCAGGTGCAAGGTGATGAGGGGTCAAAGGGAACTTAATTTCTCTGAAGGATGTGTAAACGCGAGCGTATGTGTGTGCCGATGGAGGTGAGCTTGTTAAAGTAATTGGAACGAAGCCCCTCCACGAAGACATGCAACCCACGTCTACAAAAACCAAGTGGAGAACTGAGAAATTATTTAATGAACGTTTCCCTGGTTTCTTGGAGACAAAATAATCATTTCCCATATAAACATTCCCGGGATTTCTGAGCTATTTTGGAGCCTTGAGTACTCCCATAAAAGTCATTCTGGTGCAGCACTCGGCAGCAAAGGAGCACGTGAAGTGAAGTGAGGTGAGGCAGGTCCATTTCTTCACAGGACTCGTGCTTTCTCTCAAACAAGGGTCTCTACTTGGTTTTCTACCAAGCACCAAGTTGTCTGATTTGTACGAGAAACCACAGGAGGAATTTGCAGGGGAAAATATCTTGGTCCAAATAGTCAATGTAGTATAATGACGCATTATCTAGGAGTTTTGGTGAGGGAGCAGCCGATGCTGAAATTGGGAACCAGGGTGGCTCAGTCACTGCCAGGAGACAGGTGAGCCCCAGCAGGGGGTGGGGAATTCTGTCTCGCAAGCTTTTATTTTTCTTGCTCTTTCTTTCACAGGGTTATGATCTTTCCAAAACAGGGATGTTACTAATACTTCTGATCTTCCCTCTTCTTAGTAATATGAGTTTATTTGCAGTCTCTAAGCCATATCTTTATAAAGATTTGTGTTTTTTTTAAGGTTCCTTGTTGGGAAAAGATAGCAGAGAGGGAGAAGGGGAGAGGGAGGGAGGCGAGCTGGAAGGTAGGAAGGAAAGAATAGAGACACAGAGACAGACACTAAGAAGCTATCTCTTGATCTCTTGAGAACCTTGTAAGAAGGAAACTGCAAACCACTCTTAGGACACCTGAATTACAGTGAGCTCTTTTGCAGCAATGTAAATCCTTTCCCCCTTCCTTCTATTTTTTCTCACATTGAGAATTTGAAGATAGTGCTTGTCAAGATGGAGTAAGGCATAAAAATGGAGAAATGTTAAAGAACATTAAGGAAAAAACAATGCTTATTATACAGTTTGTGTAACTGCTACATGTCAATTTTTTTCTATTTGGAAAAAAAGGAATTGTTTTAGGGAATATATGTGAAGCATGGTATTTACTTCACTTTAAAGAAAAGGTACAAAAAAAGAAAAGAGAGAGAGAAAGAAATACGCTCAGGAACAAGTTAGTTCCAGTGACATTCACAAAATGAAATTCCGAATTTTGAAAGTTAGCCTCAGAGATGAAACGTCCATCCACAGAAGAATGGCTGAATAAATGAAGGCCCTCCAAACAGTGGAATACGAGCTGTCATTACAACGAATGGGGTCACTTCTATGGACTGACAAGCAGTGACAGGTACAGGGACTGCCTGGAATACACATTCCTGGAGGTCAGGAGTCCTGTCAGGGTTGTTCATCCCTCTAGTTCAGCTCCTAGGATAGCACCTTGCCCACAACAGGTGTTCAGTAAATATTTACTTAAACAGAAAGGGTCATAGGTCAGTACAGCATGATCTCACTTTGGCAAAAAGCAAAACAAGATAAACCCTATAAATGTGATTACGTCCACTCTGACATATGTGTTTGCACATGGTTATTAGTTTTGAGCTGAAAACATAATAATTAGCATTAAGGAAAAGATAATCCTCACAAACACCTCAGAATACATAGAAGGGCAGGTTAAGGTCCACAGGGTCTCAAGAACTCTGAGAATTGAGTCAGCGTCTAAGATGAATCCTACCTTCAGGGACTCCCACACTAAAGAGGAGAGAATAAGAGGGAGCCAGCCAGGAAAGAGGAGGCGTCCTGTGAAAATTCACACGGAGCAGGGAAAAGCTGAAGGATGGGTTTCTAGGGGATGGGCGTGAGTGCTGGGCAAGCCCCCATCATGGGCACTGGGAAGTTTGGTTTGGGTTCCCTCAAAAGTGGGAGCAGTCAGCCCAACACGACTGGCTTCCTGGAGCCAGAGCAGTGTAACCCGGGCAGCGACTGGAGGGCGGGCGCCACGAACAACCAGCAATGCGCAGAGCAGCTGGGCAGGATCTCAGCTCTGGCAGACGAGGGGCCGGACTGGGTCTCCAAAGCAGGAGATGTCACAGTCCAAGCCCGACAGCAGCGGAGGTTTAGAGCGGTTACTGTGAGCAGACACCAGCAAAGCCGCCTTACAATACAGGCACGCCCAGCAGCCTCGTGGACCCCAAGTGCATGCACCACCCCTAGGGTTTCTCAGAGTAAAATCCACCTGGGCGGTGGGGCGGGGTGGTGGCCAGGGTCAAGTTGAGTCCTGGGAAACGTGGGTATGTGGCTTTGTGCCGAATTCCTTCTTGACTCTAAACTGGGCTGCTGTTATCTAGATGAAGCGGGTGCCGTTTACTGAGATGGGAATTCAGGGGGGATGAAGAGGTGAAGACAAAGAAGCCACCGTAAGATTTGGTGGAGGGCACTGAGAACTTGGCAGGTGTCACTTCAGTGGAATAGGAGGAAAGCTTGATTAGAGTGGAATAAACAGAGCTCAAGCATCACTTCCTCCAGAAAGCTTTGCTGATACCCAAACCTTCTAGTTCTCCCACCATCAGGCACACAAAACGTGTGCACACCTCACACACTCATATACACTCATTCATACACATGTATATCACTCATGACATATCCACACACACACCAATCACACACACGCATGCACCTCACACACACATCTCACACTTACATATACACACAATAAACTAAACAAATAAAAAATAAACCGGGCTGCTGTTTTTCTCCTGGCTTCCGAGTACCAACTCTTGAGTGGGGGATTTTCTGATTTTCTTAGCAAGAGAGCTCTCTTCTAGCTACCACAGCACTGGAGGCATGGTCCTGTTACGCAAATGACTCTTTTTGACATTTAGAGATGCTGAACTCCTCTGGACAGGAATGTTTCCTTCACTGAATAAACCTATTACATTGAGTACTGGGTACCGTTCTAGTTGTTTTACTTCCCCAGCAACTAAGTATCCTGCTCTCAATGCATTAAATGAATGAAAATATTTCACTTGTCCTGTTCTCCAAATTATACCTTCTACCAAATTCCATTAAGCAACCGCTGTGTGTCAGGTATAGTGCAAGGAACTATAGTGTTCCTGCCTTCATGGAGCTTACAGTCTACTGGAGAGTCAGGTAACTAAATATGAAAATTTCAAACCAGGTCACGCAGTCTGATAGAGGGAGGATAAAGAAGAAGCACCTAACCTAGACTGTGAAATGCATCCTTCAGCTACCTACCCTGAGCTATGAAGAAACTTACCTATATTCACCTCAGGCCTTTCTTTTCTTTCCATATGTGTCTTTCTTGGTCTACCTTGGTCTTATTACAAAGTTATCACTTCTCTACTATTTTCAATCTCTCTCTCTCTTTCTTCTTGTCTATTTTCCCTCAGCCTAAAAACTTTATCAAAATGTCTCTGATTTGATAAACACCCTATCTTTACTTTAAATGCAACCCTTGTTTTTATTCTATTTTCTCTTTCCCATCCTTGTTAAGCTTTTTTTTTGCGGTATGCGGGCCTCTCACTGTTGTGGCCTCTCCCGCTGTGGAGCACAAGCTCCGGACACGCAGGCTCAGCGGCCATGGCTCACGGGCCCAGCCACTCCGTGGCACGTGGGATCCTCCCGGACCAGGGCACGAACCCATGTCCCCTGCATCGGCAGGCGGACTCCCAACCACTGCGCCACCAGGGAAGCCCCCTGTTAAGCTTTTTAAAAAAGTTGTCTACACCCTATTTTGTACCTCCCATTCACATCTCAGCCTGGTGCAATCTGGAGTCCATCCCCACAGTTTTCTGGGACTGTTTCTACCTAAGATCCCTGATAACCTAGTGGTCTCATCCTTGAGCACTTTTACAAACACACCTTACTTACTCTTGCTGCGACTGACATCTGAACCTGTTGGCTGCTTTCTTCTGGGAACGCACTCGTCCTTTGGGATTGGAGACACGGTCACTCCTGGCTCACCTCCTCCCCCTCTATTGCCTGTTCTCAGATGCCTCGGTGTCCTTTTTCTGCGTCCTCTCGTTTTATCTCAGAGTTCTAGCCAGGGTCCTCTAACCTTCTTCCTCCATGTTCCCCCCTTTGGTAATGACAGCCATCCCCCATATTTAGAAAGTTTGCTTTACAAAAAAAAGTTTGCTTTTCATTTTCAGGAAAGACCTACGTTTGCATTGTTTTCGATAACCGAAAGAAATCCGAAGAGAACGTTTGCTTTTATGAAACAACGCAAATATCGAAAATAGCATTCAGCATCTGTTTTGTATCGATCTGTTGTAGAGGTAGCGTGCAGCCCGAGCAGTGAGTGTGGCTGCAGAGCTGGTCCTCTGGGAACTACACTCGGCATCTCAGCATCACGCTGCCAGAGCTTTGAACTGTGCCTGTTGCGTCTGTGCTTTACCTTATTTTGGGCATCCGTTAGCAAGACGTGTCCTAAGATGACTGCTTCTTCACTCTATGCCATTTCTGCTTACAAAAGGTTTCCTAGGATGTTCTACTTTAAGATAGTGGGGAAACCTGTATCACCAAGTCCCTTCACTTCAGCTACCAGCATCTCTGACTTCTCTTCACAGCTCCAGACCTTTATCTCCAATGCAGCAAAGCCTAATTTGAACTCAGTCACCAGACTCATCCCTCTCCCCAGTCCTGCTCCTCTATTTGGGTTCGTCCGGTGGAAATGTAGACACCATTCCACTTGTAATCGGTGATTCAGACACATATGTTCTGGGGCCAACCCTCACACATATTGCTTTATCATTTTTCACTTAGACGGTCACCACAATGGCCTTCAGCACAGGCAGGTTCCTCCTCGTCATTCCCTGTTTCCTCCTATCCACTCTCCAACATGTGATTAGAAAGATTTTTCTAAATTATAAATCTAGTCATAAACCAGACAACCCTTCCCTGCTGAAAACCCTTCACTGGTTCTGAAAGATGTCTAGCAATTGCGAAATGGCAGCCCGTGTGCCGTATCCAGCTACCTATGCATGCTATTTGGCCCAGACAGTAAGAGAAAAAAAAAAGCTGAATTTTAAGAATTCTGAATATTGTTAGAAGGGGCACACACTGTCCAGTTCTAGACTCTAATTCTATTGTCATCTATCCAGGTGGCCTCACTCTTTACGTTTCTGGTCCAGCTCCTGTACAGACCCTGGATCTCAGGGGTCAAGTTTTTCACACAGCAAACAAAGCCGTTCCTGACCTGGCCCTGCCCACCTTTCTAATCTCATTCCATGCTTTTAACTCAGGTCTGTTGATGCCAAGGCTCATGTTTATCTGCTACACCACACTAATGAATGCTGCTTCTTTGAACCCTTGGGCTTATGAAATGTGAGAGGCCAACGCAGATAATAAATGGAGCAACAAACTCAAATGACAAGGAAGGAGTATGTGTGGAGTGGGTGTGGGTAAGAGGGACCAGACACAAAATCAGTGAGATAAAGTCAGTTGTGTGGGAAACACATCCAAAGACGTGGCATCCCATTTATTTTGGTGTCAGGGTTAAGGCAGTAAAATAATTGATTTTTCCAATCCCTGTGTTTTATTCATCTTTGTAGCCTTAGCCTGATCCTTAGCAGGCACTGAATAGATGCTTAACTGGGTAATACATGTTTGTGGACATTTGCAAGAAGCTCAATGTCCTGCTACTCCCAGGCCTCAGTTTCTCTTTTTTCCATCTCTCTCAGTATACCTACTGGGTGTTCAGGGTACATTCATGTTGTACCCAGTACACCTGCTTTCAGTGTACCCCAGATAATCCTAATACCAAAGTAAGTAAATGAAAAAGAATTAAAAGTATGGCTAGGGCTTTCCTGGTGGCGCAGTGGTTGAGAGTCCGCCTGCTGATGCAGGGGACACGGGTTCGTGCCCCGGTCCGGGAAGATCCCACATGCCACGGAGCGGCTGGGCCCGTGAGCCATGGCCGCTGAGCCTGTGTGTCCGGAGCCTGTGCTCCGCAACGGGAGGGGCCACAACAGTAAGAGGCCCGCGTACCGCAAAAAAAAAAAAAAAAAAAAAGTATGGCTAGAGATAGTAAATCCAGGGAGAGGATTCCATAGGAAAATAAAGGAAGGAAATGCTTTCTCCTCCCTTTTGCTTTTCTACCACTTGAACACAAGCTAAACCCATTATGTAGACATAAATAATATTATTGCTAAGACTAATGACATAGGAATTGTAAATATAGAGTGAGAAGCTATAATTCCCAGGGAATGTGGAAGCATTTTCCTTGCCTCATGCTATGGGTTTAAACAGCTTGGCTGGCCACCACTTCTGCCATCTTTGATCCTTGTTCATCTTGGGATGCCACTGGGGCATACCCCGCCCATCCCTCACACAAAAATCTCCAAACACATACAGAACACAAAGCATGAGGCTCAGACTTCAGTAGGCATAAGAGTCATCCAGAAAGCCTACAAGATACGGATTCCTGGGCCCTCCCATCCTGAGACAATAGGCTTGGGTGGTGCCAAGTCATCTGCATTTTAAACAAGTTTTCCTGGGGATTCAAAAGCAGACAAACAAAATTGCTCGGAAATTGCGAAACAATGTCATAAACATGAGTATTGTACAACATAAAAGATTTTCACGTTAAGTACCATGATTTGCTCTCAGGCATGGTCCAATTCCAACATGATTATCTTTTACTGTTCCCACTGCTAAGTAATTTTTTAATTAAATGTCAAAAATTTTGCTCTTGTCCCCCTGATTGCAGTTACCACATCCTCAAAGAGACATTGTCTGTGTGCCCTTCATCTGTAACCTGTTTCATTGGGTACTTATTTCTGACACTGAGGCAGCTAAGCACTTGAAATATATATTATGCAACAGTGCCTAGGTCCCACGCTCATTAAAATGATACTAAATTCTTAGGGTTTTTGTTTTTTTTCTTCACAGCATGTTGGCAGTCATTCGCTTATAGTGTAATTCAGTACTGCAGCTCACTCCCATCAGTTCATCTCAATTCTGATCATTATGTTCAAAGGCTTTCTCTATCCAGATGCCAAGTTTCCTCAACTGGACAAAAGCATAGCAGAAATATTTCTGTTTGGCAAGGCCAGGCAACTTTTTGGAGGCATTATCATGCCGCGGCAGGGCACCAATCAGGTTATAATTTGCCGTAATTGTTCTTCCCACAAACAGCAACAATGATTACCTCTAGGTCACTGGCACTCAAAGAAGAATTCCTCCTCGGCCACTGTAACCACCAAAGTACTTTCTGCAAACACCCTACTCAGGATTAGACTGCGAAGAATCTTGGATTCTGTCTTTCAGTTGATTGATCTGGTACATGTTTCTTTTTTTTTTTTTTTTTTGTGGTACGCGGGCCTCTCACTGCTGTGGCCTCTCCCACTGCGGAGCACAGGCTCCAGACGCGCAGGCTCAGCGGCCATGGCTCACGGGCCCAGCCGCTCTGCGGCATGTGGGATCTTCCCGGACCGGGGCACGAACCCACGTCCCCTGCATCAGCAGGCGGACTCTCAACCACTGCACCACCAGGGAAGCCCTGGTACATGTTTCTTAATGGGTTAAGTCATAAACTTGACTGTGTATGTGCGTGCACATTAGAAACATGGATGTAACTCAGGGAAATCACTGGTCTCCCATAAAACCATCAGCGCACTATATGCATCATTTCCCCCACCTGCCATGTTTACAAGGTACCCCAAGGAGAACTAGCCTAAAACCCAGCAATCCATCTGCCTCCTAGTTCTAAGGGGTAATTATTGCCTCATCTGAGCAAAGAGAAATGTATGTCATGCTGCTAACCACGTCAGGTGACTGCTGTATGTGACAGACTTGCCCAGGTCATTAGCTTTTCTAATAGAGGCTGGAGTTGTGGCACAACGACAAACATGCATAACAATGCACTACCAACAAAAAACAGGGAGAAAAATGCACAGAGGCCTAGATTCAATGGGCCACACCCAGAACACAGATCACAAATAGGGGTTTTATCACTTCTCTGGGCACGTTAAAACAGGAAACATGGGGAGGGGGAGTGAGAGGGAAGGAAGATAGAGAGATTTGATGCCAAAATATTGGTTAAAAAAAAAACTGACTAAAAATAAAAGAGAGGACATGAAAGCAGGGTGGTTGTTTTTTTTTCCTATTAACTTACTAGTAACTGTACTTCCTTATGTATTCTTTTTTTTTTTCTAAGAAAGCATTAGTTAACATTCATTAAGAACGTACAATGTTTTCCTTGCCATGCACACAAAATAGGGCCTGGTCTCCAATACAATATAAGCTTAGCTGTGCCCACCTGAGGTCATAGTGACTAAGACCCAGCACAAGTTGTAAGGAATAGACTCTTTTAACAGGAGAATGACGTCCAAGTGCAAAATGACACGATGAAATGCACAAAACATATGCATCTCTTCAGAGAAATTCTGCTAATAAGAAGCTATTAAAAGAAAAGCTCTGGGGACACGCCCTCAATGAATTGCAAAAGTCACATACAGCTTCTTCCCTCTGAAATGAGATAGAGACAACATACAAATTAGCACACAGAATATCAAATCATTAAATGTTCCTCTCAAGGCTCCCGTGGGAAGGAAAGGGAGAAGAAGGCAGTGGAGGGAGGGAGGAAAAGCAGGTAAAAACAGACAGGTCACTCTGAAAATAGCGCCCGGGCTTTTAATTTCACAGACCTGTAAAAATTAAAGGAAAAGCATGAGGGTGAGGGTGGAGGACATTTCAACATAGAGTTGTCATTTATTTTGCTGAAGTACAACTCCAACCACTGTTTGGATTTTTTTGTTATAATACAAACGATAGGAAAGCCAGTCTCTCAAAATAAAGGATAGCCCTTTTATAATAAGTAAAGTTAACTTTATGTAAACTCAATGCATTATCCTTCTTTTAAAAACTGAATATCTTAGGACATTTGATGCTCTTCACAATTAATACAGCCTTTGATACAGATTGAAGGAAAGACTCCAGTTTGCAGTTTTAAAACTGTAATTTTCAAATTAAATTGCATTGTGTTTGAGTAACATCTTTGTCTCTAATTTCACTATCAGATTGTAAGAACCCCTCTAACTCTTCATGCCCTTTTTCATATTAATGAATGTGATGATTTATAAAGAAAACAAACTAATGCACAACAATCACAGTAAGGTTACGAAGTTACAGCAGCAACAGACATCTCTAAATTATCTGAGTTTCATTCTAGCAGAGGATGGTAGTTTTAAGATTTGCATGTACCTTGGTCTCTGATCTAACTGCCATGATAACCAACATGTATTGCAGCTTCAGTGTTGAAGTGGCTGGACTAAAACCAGCTATTTCCCCCTGCTGGTTGGACGTGTTTTACAGTCTCTACCTCATTGCCTGCAGCTTCAGTACTCCCCATAGTACTAAACCCATTTATTTCCCATCCATCAACTGACCTCCTAAAGCATCATTAACATGCCCCTCAAAGACCTTGCTCCTGTCAATTTTAGTCAGCACAGCACTCAAAAGCCATCATGGGGCTTTACCAGGGCTCTTAGGAAAGGAAAGCAAAGAACGACAAGGCATCAACCCAAACCTTGGGGAATAGCCAAGCAGGAAGATGAGACCCAGGAACAGAGGGAGTCCTATCTGGAGGCAGGATTCAAGGCTCAAGATCGAAAGGTAGGTTTATAGACACCCATCATTAGGTGCTTCTGCCACTCAATTCTCAACTAGTTAATGGCAGAAGGATCAATATCTACTTTCAATTTTCATGGACAGCATTATGGCCTTGGTGGGAGACAGGTCTCCTGGGAAGGAGGGTTGATCCAGGAAATGGGTCTTGGAAAGAATGATTCATGGCCAAAATTAACAATTTTATTTGTTTGCCAAATATATTTTCTAAGATCTATTTGGGGATTTTTCTTTTGTTTTGACCAACTTTTTCTTTTTTGCTGGTAACACTGCTCACCGTGAAGTCAGTCAGAGAGAGAATGATTATGTGGAGAGAATTTCAGAAATAAATGTGGAATTGAGTTATGTAAACAAAGCCGTGTCAGTGTGAAATGATATTCCCCTGGGTTCATCCACATTCAACCAGAGTGATTCCTGAACTCCAAAAGGGAGTGAAAGTAAACAGCATTACATTCTGCAAATACGACTCTGGGTTTTTGGAATCTTAACTGCTCCAGCAGTTCTCCTTTCTCTTTCTTCCTGGGAGAGTGTCAAGCAAACCATCAGTGGGTTTCCATTTTACACTGGATTCAGCAACACGTTTTAAAATAAAATACTTCGATAGAATTTTTTCAAAACCAAGTAGAGAATCTGAAGTCTTGTAGAGAAAAAAATATAAAAATAAGCGGCACAGTATTTCTAATATACAACTTATGCATCGGGTAGAATTATTTTGTGAAAGTATATAACAAATCTAAAGCTACACTTTTAAAATCCCTGAAAATGTAATCACCAATACTAAATACAATGGAATATTGTATCCTGCTAAATTAGGGCATTAATCATAGCACATTGATTCATATGTCCCTTTTCATGCATGTGTTAACCTTCAAATTACATTTTTCCTAAATAAATTCTAAAAATTATCCTCTGTGAAACATTCTTCATGAATCGTAAGACAATCACTCCTTTAAATTTTACCCAAATTCCTAATACTTTTCAAAGAATACAAGTCCTTCTAAGTCATGTGCTTCAATCTGTATAACAGGCTCTGTCAACAGGTAACGGTGGCACCTTCAGGAAGAGATTTATGCCTTTACCAAATATACTCACAACTCTAAGGAAACCTCCTCAAACATGTATCGAAACTGACATATGTTCTTTGTATTAAGGAACATCATTTATTAAGCACATCTACAGGCCAGGACCTGCACTAGGAATATACTTAGGTACGTGGTCTCTCTCAACCTCTCGGCTACTCTACAAGGTAGGTATTATCATCCCATTTTATGGATGTAACAACTGAGGCTTAAGGAGATTAAGCGACTTGCGCAGGGTCACACAGCTTGTAAGGGGTAGAAAGGCCAGGGATTCCGGCCCAGGCCTGTAAGGTTACAAAGCCTGTGCTCTTTCCCTCTAAAATACAAGGTCAGGCTGGTCCTGGGAAATAAACCACCTTGATCCTGACCTCATTCATTAGGAGTTGCTTTATCTTTGAGGATTCCATTAACAGAAGTACACAGGCTTACAAAGATTGCTAGTATAAAATGTAAGCTACTTTTTCCAGATTTAATGGAGGAATACATTTTACAAACAGTCGTAGAAGCAAGGAGTTAGATTTCACATAGTAAATTATCAACTAGAATAACATACAAAAACAGGTATGAAATTTCATTAGGCTGAACCATTTGAAAATGCTGTGTTCATAGGTCAAAACAGCCAAAAAGATGCAAGCTCGTATCATTCATCCTAATAACTAACGTCCAGTCCTAGACTCTAAGGGGCCCTCTCCAGATGCATTTAAAATGCAGGGCAATGTACACACTTCCTGCCTTCATTCCCGCGGGTACTGTACCTGAGCAGAAGCTGTTGCTAACGGTCCTTGCTGAGCGCCCAGAGCTGCTGGGGTTGAACTCTCTGCTCTCTTCCTCCGAGAAGGGAGACTCAGACGCTGGGGACACTTGGTGCTGTTGCCGAGGCAGATGGGGCCGAAGAATCAAACGGGGAATCCGGCTCCGGGAAATCTCCTTCTCATGATGCTGCACTCTCTGCTCCTTCTCCAAATTGGACATCAGAAATAAAACAAAAGAACATTTGTTGCCCCCTCTGAACTCCAGTCTGCTTCTGAGCTCAGTTTCTAAGAAGCCACATTTCTGAATATTGAATCTTCACAGAGTAGTCCTTGTTTCAGTAGCTAAAATGAACTCCAGAACTCTTCTACTCAGCTAAGCTTTCTAATTTACTGAAGAGCACACACTCCAGCACGGATGTACTTACACACACACACGCACGCACATACGCACACTTCCAGCCGCTAGCAGAAAGGCTATTCCGTTCTCTCAGGCAGCTCCTAACTCACCTTCTCATTCTGGCTTTTCCTATCACATTTAAGCTTTCCGCTCTCTCAAAGGCTCTTCATAACTCACAGCACACTCTGGTTATTACTTGATTTCCTCCAGACTTCCATTTTGCTTTCCCTGAATTAGCTGTGATACTTTCACTTCTGTTTTCCTGTCTCCTCACAAAGTAGACCCCTATACCTGAAACAAGTCTTTCCTGATAGATCATGCAGCCTTTCAAATCCCCTCTCTTCCGGCCAGGATTTTAATTATTCATTAATATCCTGGTACACAAGGCTTGTTGCCAACAGAAAAGCAAACAAAAATCCAATACCCAGTAAGATGGCTCCACCTTTTACATCACGTTTAGCTTTTGTTTTACTTACAGGTCACCCATAGGAAGAGATTTTTCTCTCTCTCTCCTTCAAAACACAGAATTAAATGCAGAGGGCCGTGCCTTCCTTGGCTTTAAAAATGCCTAAAAAGCAGCATTTTAGCAATATTTTTCAATTTTTAAAGTGCTTTCCCAACCATTATCTTGTTTAATCTTTACAACCGAGGCCATAGGGAGGACGCTAATTTGTGTCCCTATTTACAGATGAGGAAACTGAGGCTAAAAGAGGCAAAGATGCTTAGCCAAACTGCTGCACATCATCTAGAAGCAGAACGGGCCTGCAGTCTGTCCAGTGCTTTTCGGGGTCACCACCACCCTTCCATATTAAAATGGACTCCTAGGAGGAGCTCTTCGCAAAAAAACCCACTGCTCACTCCAACCTCTGCAATTGAAAAAGGGCTTTGGATTAGGTAACAAACACTATTTGGAAATATGACCTCCTGCTCATTTCCACGCGGCTTACCAGGAAGGGTCGCTGCCAAAGTAAACACCTCTGGGAGGCCCTCACAGTGCAGAATTGAAGGGAAAGCCCCAGCCGCGGGTTAAGTCCCGCGGTCGCTCAGGCATCCACCCTATCCAGGGGAGAAAGCCGCACCCAGCCTCGGGGTTTGTTCTGCACATCAGTCACCCAGCAGGTATCACCGGTCAGCCACTCCGCTCGGCACAAGGCAGACCCTGAACCAATGCTGGAGTCCTTATTTCTCAGTCCCCAATATATCAAACCCTTTTTTATCCACATCACACACAGAGGACATCGACTGAGAGCTAGATCCCAAATCTCCAATTTCAGGGGATGGGATTAACCATTCAGAGTCAGTCTTTTTAATCCTTGGGCCAACCCTCCAAACACAGTATCAACCTGCCCATCTCCCAGGTCTCATCACCTGAGCAACTGTCCCCTGCCTTCTCATCGTGCCCACCACCTCCTTGTCTCCGTTTACCACAACTCTAAACGTCACCCCTCCAGCTCTCATCTGACTCCCTTCCCCGCAGTGCACACCACTCCTCTCCCCCCGGCGCTCGCGGACATTGCCATCCGCGCCCGCAAGACGTGCCCTCCTTACCTTGGTCTCCCGAAGGGGTCCCATCGCGCTGCCGCCCGCCGGCTCCTCCCGCCGCCGCTGCCGCCGTCCAGGAAGAGGCACCTGCGGGCACCGGGGCGAGGAGACTGTGCTGAGCCGGCGCGCTCTGCGGCCGCCGGCTGCTGCGGGGCCGACGCGCCGCCACCGCTGCGGCAGCTCGCGCAGGGCCCCGAGGGCACGCCCGGCCGCCCCGCCCCGGACGGACACGTGGTGCCACCGCGGCTCCCGCTCCCTTCCCCCGACCTCCCTCACCTGCCTGCCCCTTGGGAGGCGCCTCGGCGCGCCCCGCCCGCCCGACTTCGCCGCGGGCCCTGCCCACCAATTCCGCGCGCCCCTCCTTGTCCGCCGAGCCCAACCCGGAGAGGGCTTGCGGAGGCTCGGAGCATCTCCAGCAGGGTGACGCCCAACACCCCCTTTTTGGCACCTGGTATCGGGTTCGAAGGGGGTGCACGTCGCAGAGAAGAACCCAGAAAAGCTGTGACATCACTGAGAGCCAAACTGTAGAAAGGGAAAGTTTTTGCCTCGCGGCTGCTCCCTGCCCTCTCGGTTTTAAGTCAATTTACAGCTCCCCACACAATTACCTCGCAGGAGAGAGACGGGGCGGTCCCCCTCCACCCGGACCCCAGCCAAGCGAAAGCTGCACGACTGACACAGCATCTGGGTTCCGGAATCTCAAAGGCTGCGATTCTCCTTGGGGGATTTGCATCCGAAGGGCCTGGCGATGGCAGCGCAGCACCGCAGGGACAGAACGAAGAGGCCAGTTCCCGCGGGCTTGGGAAGCCAGGTTGCCGAGGGCGAGAAAGCCTTTTTCTCCAGCTCTGGCCCACAGACGCCCGGGAATGAGTACCAGGCACGCTGCTTTGGGGACCCCGCACTTGAACTCAGAAAACCAGTTCAAGGCAGCACTCCACTACCTTCTAGCGAAGTGCCTATGTGCCTAAAGTTCTTGACCTCTCTGAACTTCAAGTTTGTCCTCGTTAAATGAGGGATAATAATAATAATACCTACGTCAAGGATGGCTAGGAGGATTAGATGAGGAAAACAAAAAAACAGCTATACCCAGCTGATTCAAGAGAACTTTCCAAAGGGCAGTCAAATCACGTCCAGCTCTTCCGGTCAATATTTGCTGAATCCTCTTACGTGACAGACAGAAAAAGCATTTGAGGCAGACAGATTTGTTCAAAATAGCTCAAAAACCTGTTCAGCTGAGGACGTGGAATAGGGATCATCCTTCGTCTGGGTCATGGGCCTTGATTTATTACAATTACTGTAGTTTCATCTGATGATGCAACTCTACATGTATAATAATTTAGACGCCCTTTATTTCAGAATTGGAGAATATTCTAAGTAGCAGTGTGGATGGGGAACAGCCCGATCGTTACACCCAGTGTTCTACACGGAAGGACTGTGATCCTTGAAAATGGTATCTGAACCTCCACCATCTCATTTGTCTGCCCTCCGAAAAGCATTTTTCTGAGTCCTCAACTTTCAAATCTAGGAATGTACAGTGTGAGTCTAGAGAGAGCCTGAAATCAGAGGATTAGTGAAAGCAGTTTGCCTCCTCTATACCCATAAAGAAGTTTTATTCCATACATGTTCATGTCTTTTCAATCTACTTAGATTTGTTAAGTGAAGTTGATAACCTTACGATTCTTTATTTTGTGGGAAGAGCTTATTAATTCACACTTGTATACCTACAGCTGTCTCAGATACGGACTTCAGGAAAGTGATGTTCCAGGATGATTCCTACAGTCTATTATTTCCAAAATTATGAGCCTGAGGACATATACTGTGAGATAGGCTCGAACTGTTAACGTCAAACTGTTAAGGTACTTCTGAGGTCCCTCCTGAGAATTAAATCTGGGGGCCTAACAGCAGAAAACACCCTCCACGGAGGTGTCCAAGTCAGAACCTCAGAGTCATTCTTGACTTCTTCGCCCTCACGTGGCCCCGCATAGCAGAAAGCGTGAATGATCTCCACCCTACCCTAGAAATAGTGTCTTGAATCGGATTACTTCTGGCCTCTGTTTGAGTGCATTTTCTTTACTTAGAGCCTAAACCGCAAATATCCTGGATTATTGCAAGAGCGGTCTAACTAAGGTTGTCTTGCTTCCAATCTTGCCTCTTATTCCTGTCTCGCCAGTTTTGCTATTTTTCCACAAGGCCAAAGCCGTGCTTCTTCATTAAAACTCATTAATGATTTCTCGGTTGTCCTCCAAGTAATATTCAAACTCCTTAACGTGGCACAAATGCCTTTCATGATCTGGCTTTGTGTATCTCTCCCATCTCATTTCTTGACACTGCTCTTCTCTGGATCCTCCCTCCCTCACCACCCCTACCCACCCCCATTCCATCGCCCCTGCCACTCCCCCTCCACATACAAATGGATACCCCTTGAACTGTAGCAATTGAAGTTCTCAGGAGGTACCGTGCTCTCTTTTTCCTCTAGACGGTGGCACACTCTGGTCCCTTTGTCTAGAGCGTTTCTTGCACCTCACCCACCCATCCCCCTCAACTCCTAAAGATACATTAAGTTTCATTTTAGAAACAGCTTCTTCCAGGAAACGTCCCCTGATCCCCCAAGAAGATCAGTCCTTACATACTTCCAGGACACCCAGGAGAGCCGTTACGATCTTCTATCAGAATCCCCTGCTTATTTGTCTGTCTTCACCAGGGATGTAGGCAGTGCCTAGTACAGGTCCTGACACAGTAGACACTCAATATAAAACAGTCAAATGAATGAATGCATGAACGAGTGAATTTTCTAACCCCCTATGGGGCCCATCAGTACAGGATAAAGAACATAGACACAACTTCTGTTTAGAAAATGACTCAGATAAAGCTGCCTCCAATATTTCTTTGTATTTGATGATGGGGTGTGTGCCTTAAAAAAATCCAACATGTGTTAAGTG
The DNA here is from genome assembly GCF_003676395.1 of Aethalodelphis obliquidens. Classification (NCBI taxonomy): domain Eukaryota; kingdom Metazoa; phylum Chordata; class Mammalia; order Artiodactyla; family Delphinidae; genus Aethalodelphis; species Aethalodelphis obliquidens. Next base: position 18,681,382 of record NW_020837983.1, read on the forward strand.
AAAGCCTTTACTGCAGAAGTGCAGGCAGTAAGAGGCAATGCTGTAGCCCTGTTGTCACCATAGCAACCTGCTGAGGGAAAGGCTGATGATTTAGTGTTCAAACGCCTTTTAGCTCTGTACTTTTGGAACCCAAGCCTGTTTTTTATGCTGTTCTAAAAGGCAAGTTTTACAAATGCTAATATCTATCTTGCCTTTAATTTCATTCAAATGTTTCTTACGTCATTGTGTCTTATAACGTTTGCATTATACCATCAAAGAGATATAATCTAATACAGTATATTATAGTCATCTTTTATCTGCTTTAAAATATTCTCTGGTTTTGTAATTTTGTGGTTTTTCCTCTAGAAATGAATGTAATGCTGATTTTTTTAGAAAATAAATAATTCAGAAGGCTGGAACCCTTCAAGATTATAAATAATATCCCTGCCCAGACCTGGGAAGAACAGGGGAGATAGGGTATTGTAGGCTGGGAGAAAAGGGATGTATTTATGTAATTATGGCCCCAAATTTGGGATAAATTATTTGATTCTTTGCCTATGTGAAATTTGTAATTAAGCGATTCATACCTTTTGTTTGCACACAACTTTATATTTTCAGAGCCCTTTCACATGTATAATCTTATTTGAGCCTCACAAAAATCCGGTGAGGCACATGTTGTCAATCCCTGAAACCAGATAAGTCATAAAGGACAGGTTTTTCTTGATAGGAACCCCCCAGACTGCAAACTTCACAGAAAAGACAATACAAAGGCACTGCCGAAGAGAAAAGGTCTGCACCATTTAACCAAGATACCTCCCCGTCTCCCGTGTCCACGCCTCCTCTCAGCTCACCTGCGTCTGCTGGGGTCTCTCGCAGACTCAGTCAGGGCTGACAAAGCCCCGGCTCCTAATCCTATCAGCCGTGCGAGCCAGTGCTACCGTCTGTCTCAGTCACCCGATGGTGGGTTATCCTCACGGCAACGAGGAGCAGCTGACGTGCCTTACAACACGTCATGAAGAAAAGAAACTGCATTCTGGGGCATCCTGGGATTTTTTTTTGTGGTGGGGTGGAGACCCGTATTTTTCTTGCCAGGGAGAGAGCTGCCCGTTCTCCTGTAAGAGCATGTGTGAGTGATCCACTCTCCTCTCATTGTATGTGTTGTTGTTGTTACTATATGGTTAAGGGATTTTGATGTTGTAAAACTGTAATGGGTAGAATTCTGCAGGATCACTCCCTGAGAAGGGGGTCCAGAGAGTACCTGAGGCAGACAGGAGAGTGGGTAACTGAGGCAAGGCTGGCTCAAACCTTTGTTGGGTTCAGAGTGTGTCAACTATCTCTGCTCTGCCAATGAGCTTTCAGTCAGAGATCTCTCTCAGATGAAGAACAGGAATGAAGGGAGAGTCCAGGTGAAGAGGTAGAGGTTGGGGGTTGGGGTCTCTGAAGGATGGTAAGGATATAGTCTTCTGCTTGCCTAATGGAGAGCGGACACGAGGTAATCCTCCCCAAAGCCGTCTGCTGTTTGTGGCCTTTTGTCCATTTGTGAGAACAGGGGAAGAGATTAGCCAAAGACACAGGTATGGTGACTGTATTGAGCAAACTGGGGAAACATGGATGGACAAGTCGGTGTTTACTTCTTGGGACAGTAGATTGGAATGATTAAAATCAAGATGCTCTGGAAAGTATGAGTGTAAAGGTTCCATCCAGGTAGGAGGAACCAAGCCTTGACATTTATCTAATGAGATGATTCAAATGATGGGACAAGACAGGGAGCTGTGTGGATCTACAGACTTACAGAAAAGGCAAAGGAAGTTAGTTATCTGTAAGGTCAACATAGGGAGGCCTAAATCCAGAGGCTGAATTCTGGACCTGAGAGAAAAGCACCTTCCTTTCCCAGGAGACCAAGGGACCAGACGGTATGAGAAGGACAGGGCCTCTGAAAGCTACCTGAGCCCAGCGGGGTAGCTAGCCTCCTAGAGGGATAAGGAGTGAAGGCTGAGATTCTCCTCAGACTTGGCAGGGGTAGAACAGGTATCTCAGGTTAGAGGCTCTGAGGGATTCATTCAGCATCCCACAGTCTAGGCTCAGAAAAAAATTTATAATCTGGGTTCTCAGGAAGCAGATCTGTGGCTAGATTTGAGTTACATAAGGATAAAAGAATCTGTTCTCCATTATATGATTTATTTCCATGAATTTGCACTTCTTTTCCCTTCAATTTTCTAGTAAAAATGTCTTCAAATTTTTAACAATAATTCTGCCTTTATTTTTGCTAAAAGATTGGGGTGGAAAGGAGGATTTTGAGATTGTCTACTGGAAGGACAAGAGCAGTATTGCAAAATGGGGCAGAGCGCCCCTAGGGGCCAACTGCTATGATGGCAGCTACAGAAGCCCAGGGGAAACCTGGAAGCACCAGGCAGCTGCACTGCTGGTGGCGGGTGGAGGTATTACCTCTGCAGTTGTGGAGCTCAGGAGACTTGTTTCTGCTTTATTTACACCTCCTAGGCCATTCCTATGAACCATTTTCCTTTATTACCAGAAATCCTGTGACCTACTGATTAAACTCAGCCCTTGCTATGTAGTTGTAGCTCCTCTCAAATCCACAGCAGAAAAATCTGTAGGAAGATAAATCCAGAATTTGGGAATCTGGCTTATGTTGTTTCATCTGCCCATGTGTCCCTTCTAGTTATTTCTAGAATGCTGTTTCATCAAAGAGAAAAAATGCTTTAAAAAAAGGTAACTTTAATATTTTCTTTTTAAAGGTACTAAAACCACATCGTCAAAATTTTGGCAATTAAAAGAAAAATATTACTCATCATCTCATTGCCCTAACATCAATTATCTATATTCCTTCTGTTAGCATTTTCGTGTACTTACTTTCAGGCTTATCTACGGTGCATCAAAATAGCACTATTAAAATGAGAATACGATTCGAAGTAACATATGGCATTTTAGGCCTTTGATGCCATCTCATCTGGCTGTTTCTGGATGGCTAGCACACACACCCACTGTTCTCCCATGAAGTTAGTCACCTTCTGTTTGTCTTCTGATTGCGCACCAATCTGAGATACGGGGCTCTCAGCTCGTTGACCAACAGCTCGGGCTGCTGCTGGAAGCTCAGAGCACAAGGATGGCTTCCCAGGTCTCTGGTGTCAACTGCACTGGCCAAAAGTTTCAGGAAGAGCTGCCGGGGGGGGGGGGGGGGGGGGGGGGGGAGAAAAAAGGGGCGAGGGGGGGGACTGGAATTAGCAAATTCCAGACTGGAGAAATGACCTCAATTCAGAAGTTGGTACGAAAACAACTGTGTCCCTTTCTATTCAAAATCCCAGCGTCTGGCTTGCCATAATGTGATGTTAATTCAAGGGAGAGCAGGAAAGTGAGATGAAGTTCCCAAAGTTTGCCAAGAGATCTGTGGTGGAAAAATGTAGTTTAATAAAGGACATGGATTCTCAAGTCCTGAAGGCCCAGATTTGACTCCTTTGCCTCTTTCTGACTGCGTGACCTTAGAAAAGTTGTTTAGCCCCTCTAGGACTCAGCAGGTGATAAATACATGTTATTTAAAAAAAAGAAGGAAGGGAGGAGGGAAGGAAAGAAGAAAGGTCAGGTCTCACCAGTTAATGTCTCTGGGCAAATTAACTTCTCTGATCCTCATTTTCTCACATATAAAATGGGCCTAATAACAGTAATCAGTTCATACTACTGTTGTTAAGATCAGACAAGAATACATGCAAAGTCTATCATTTATGTCTGGCACATGGTTGGAGCTTAACAGATATCCTCTCTCCCTCAGGACCAAACCATTCCAACCACTACTGTTGCTACCTGCTTGCTTGTTTTCCATTCTCCTCATCCTAAAGATTTTTATTTTAACTGTCATTAAAGGGAAACAATAAATTTTCCCCAGATGACTTATGATATAATGTGAGAAATGATTTCTCATTAGAAAAGAAGTTGACAGAACTTTTCTTCCCAAAGGTAGATGGAAAAGGTTACAGTAGATGGCATGAAAAATGGCCAGATACCTATCATTCATTCATTCATACATTCGTTCATCCATCGATATTGTTTTGTTCCTATTCTGAGTCAGACACTACACTGGCTTAGACACTGGTTCGAGAGCCTTCAAAGATGAACAGTGTTTCCTGTCCTCAAGTATCTCACAGTCTAATTAATAGAGATATGGGTATGGCCATCAGCTGTTACACTATTCATTGTGTTAACGTCATGACTTGCCAGCATCCGAATTAGACTGGAATTTGAGATTTCCAGGGGTGAGTTTTGAGATAAATTTTGAGGGATGAAAAGATACTATTATAATTTTGGCTCCTTCAGAATCCCTTTCTCTTGATCTCTCCTCTCTTCTTCTTTCCGCTCCCTTCCCCTCCCTCACCTTGTCCTCCTTCCCCCTCCACCTTATTTCCACTTTGAGAGACTTCTGCTGCCCTAATTGTTAATTAGCTCTATTATTAAAAAATTCAAGAACACCATGTTATACTGCCACCTGTTGGCTCATTAGTAAATTTCTCTTCTGACAGGTAGTTTCTTTGGTTGGCAACAAAGTTTTCAGAACAGACCTTAGTAGTGCCTTTATTGAAACTTTCAGCACTTTCAGAAAACTTTCATAGTTTAAGGTTACACAGAACTGAACACCAATGAATAGCATCAATATTCAGTGGGTAGAGGATAATGCGCATGTGCTTTGCGGTCTGAAAAGACAATAGTCCAAAGCTCCTTTCTTCTTTTGACCTGCCAAGCCACTGTAGACAAGCAAGGTAAGTCATATGCAGTCATATGGTAAAGTCATATTCAGATAGTCCCTACCTTATATATTCCAAGGTGTATTTTTGAAATTAATAGACTTTATTATTATTATTTTTTGGAGCAGTTTTAGGTTTACAGAAAAACTAAGCAGAAGGTACAGAGTTCCCATATACCCCTTCACTAAGGTCTACTTTTTTTTACTTTTTATCTTTGGGCACCATCCATTCCCTGTCTACCTGATTAATTAAGTATGATTATATATGATTATACTCTACTTCTAAAGAAGGTTCGAGTAAGTGCCTGTCAAACGGATCTATACGCCTTAGTCTTCCCCTGCCCATCTCATCTGGTTTACCTCCGAGGTCTTCTAGATCTCCATGGTTGACTAAACACCAAGACTTATGGATCCTTCTTGGATAGCCTTAAAAGCACGACCTCTCCTCCGGCCTAAAACTGAGCATGGGGAAACCACACAACGCTGAAAATGAATGACATGGCTAGCACTGGCCTTCTAACTGCAGTGGGGTCTCAGGGCTGCCTGCAATCATTTTATGCTCCCTAGTTAACATAAATTCTCTCCTATTCTTTATAGGGTCTATTTGACACCTTCTTTATATTTCAAACCTACCAGCCTACCACCTCATCTCAGGCTGTGCAGATGCCCTTCTCTCCTGACTGACTGACAAAATAGAAGCTATTAAGAGAATTCTCTCAGTCTCCTGCCTCCAAACCTATAAATTCACCTACCTCCATCCCATCCTTTCCATGTCCGGTCCTGTAGAATGGAAGTTGTCCCTCTTCTGTACAAGGGTAGTTCCTTTATCTGGGCTTTGGATCCCACTCTTTTCCACCTCTTAAGCAAAGTTATCCCATCAGTTAGTCCTTCCAACTCCCCAGGTTTCTATTTCCTTATCTGAAAAATGGAATAATCACAGTACCTACCTGTGAGCATCAAAGGAGTTACTAAGCATGAAGAACTTGGAAGAGTGCCTAGTATATACTGAGCATTCAGTGAGTGTTAGCTGTTATTATTAGCTATTATACTTTTTCGGATAACTTTAACCTACTTTTCTATCAGACACTTCACATCAGCATTTAAACATGCTGAAACCTTTCCCAAGGAAATAAGTTACTCTCTGAACTCTTGTACCTTTCTAGTACTACCCAGTTGCTTCTCCCAATCCCTCATAGAACTTCTAAAAAAGAGTCTGTATCCCTGGATCTCACATCCCCTGCCCCTTCACCCAACCCACTCCACTCATGCACCTGTACCCACCATTCTACCAAACAGCTCTTGCCCGAAGTAAAAATTACTTCCATGTGGTTAAATCTAATGGCTAGTTTTTATCTTAACCTTGATCTCTCATCAGTCTTTGGCATAGATAAACACTCCCACATTTTTGAAACCAAATTTCCTTCTGTAACACAGCCCTCCTGTGTTTTCCCACTGACCCAGTATCCTTTCAGGCCATTTCTTAAATGTTGGTGTTCCTTAGCCTAGCCCTGACCTTCTTATGTTTTCATCCTACCTTCCCTCCCTGGGTAATATCTTTCTTTTCAATTGTTTCAATTACTGTTTATATGCAGATCTTCCATAAATTCTATAAATCTTTATTCCATAACTATCCCGTAATCCAACTGGATATCTCAGGGTCCAAAACTCACTATATTCCAATTGAATTCATCATACTTCCTCTAAAAGCTGATCTTTTTTCCTGTGTTCCTTAAGTTAATAAATGCCATCCTCGTGCGGACTCAGGAAGCTGGGTGACACTGTCAACTCCTCTCTCTCTGTCACCTTTACAGCAAAATGGAACCTAACTCATACCTGTTCTACCTCTTAATTATCTTTAAAATGTGCTCATTTTTCTACCATTTCTTGCTGCCTGGATTTCTAACCCTGCGCACAGACTTGTCCCTTCGGTACATTTTTAAACCCTAGCCAGAATGATGTCTTTAAAGTGCAAATCTGATCATCCCCTACCCTGGCCCCAGCTGAAACCCTTCTATGCTCACTATCGCCCTCAAGATAAAGTTCATACGCTAACTTATGGCTTACAAGATCTCGCATGATCTAATCGTTGCATTCTAACTTTGACTTTCACCAATGGTTTTCCTTCTGTTTACAACACTTCCCAATCTCAAACCTCTACCTCCCACCACCACCATCCTGTTCCTATTGCCCTCCAGATGTATTCACTGGAAAATCTGATTTGTTAGAGGCATGCAATTTACTCCAGCCTTGAGTGTGAAATAGAAGAGAATGATTTCTGGTTTTGAAATGCTTTCTGCTGGAACTATATGGGTGTATAGTATTATGGCAAGATAAAGCCATATGAAAGGTATGGTAAACGTAGAAGCTGTGTTAGCTTTGGGGTTTGTTATATGAATTGAAGAGCAATTCAAAAGAATTTTTTAGTGATCAAGTGAAATAATGAGTTCCAAACTGGTATAATTTGAAAAGCTTCTGCCATAGAAAATACATTTCATCTTATTTATTATAAAATATTAGGCTTAGCTTCATTATTTTAATGAACTCACTTCTCTTAGGTGAGAATTCAAAGAATTCTCTTTGCAAATGTACTCCCATGATTCTTTCTTATAGTTTTTCCTCTTGTTTTCCCCTACCACTTATTTGACTTTTATTATTAAAACAGAAAACAATTCTAGATTAGGATTTATTTTTTTTAAAAGACAGTGGTGTTTGTATTTTTAAATATTCATACGGTTGCACTGCTATATTTTTATTGTTATAATAAACTCAGTAAAGTGCAACCTTTTCAAATAAATATAAGATTTTAGCAGATCTATTTTGAAACTCAGCAAGATTTTTAATATAATCGTTACTTGGGAAGAGAATATTAGAAAACTCCACATTACAAAAGCTTTTAAAATACACTTGAGAGCAGCCGATTTCCTAATGCTCCAGTTACTAAATATAGAAGTGTGAATTTGTTAAGACCAGTGTGCTTACGTCTCCCATGGTAAACAACTGGGTTTTTTTTTCTATATAAATTACTATCTTTTTCCTGCCTGTGCTGATGTCAGTATTTCTCTCCACAGAGTTCTAAATTCAGAAGTATCTCCATAGAAAAGGACTATATTGAAATATTGCAAATGGAGAATAAACATAGACCTAAGAACCTTCTAGCTTTCATTTTTGGCCTTTAATTATGCAATAATGGATATCTGAAAAATATTGTTTTAAAATAAGAAAATTATTCATCACTAGATACAATGGAACCAAAGCAAATAATAATTAGGCAGTTTCTGTAATTTCACCTAAGAATTGCCTTACAGAGTTATACTTTTATGGCTGTAAATCCTATCCTGTGAATTCCACACGTTTTATAAATAAGTGATTTTATTTATTCAACAAATATTCACTGAGCCTTTCTTGGCTATGTACCAAGAACTCAACTAAGAAATGTAAATAGTTTGCCTTGGTAGCAGTAATAGGTGTGATTTTTAATTTCATTTTGTGCCCTTGCACGGGGTCCTAAGTAGGGTTTAGACTGTTATATGGCCATGGAGAATAAAGGTAGAATGAAGAACTCCACCCAAATATTTAAGCCATGCTGCATCCTTTTGGGCAACCTTTAAATAACAAAATAAAATATGATCATTTTAACACTTACAGGATAATGACATGATCTGTTTAATATTAATACTTCAATTTCTATCTTTAAGCTATATTTTAAGAAAGCAAGAATGAAAATACAGAAAAATAACCATGACAAAAGAATGCTACTTATTAATATATGACATATGCTGTATTTTCTTCTTTATAATTAAGAAATACGGTCAAGTGAAAATCAAGCAAGTCTTTTTTCCCCCTTGGTTGAATCCCTTGAATTCCTTTTCTACAGAGTGCTGCTATTTCTATAAACATTACAAACTAAATGGACACACAACAACGCTTAATGGTAGGAAATGTACTCACTTCATTTTATTTTGCTCTATTATTACACTTTACTGCAGACTAGTCACTTGTCCATACTTTACAAACATAGGCAGAGATGATGGTGATTTACAGAGGGGGTCTGAGCACAAAATGCTGTTTCTTTTTTATCAGAAGGAAGACGGTTCTCCTTCAAAACTGAGGTTTTCTGATGGTCTTTTGCCAAAGGCTAATTTGTTTGTTCTGGTGAGTTTTAGTAAGAAAAGTTTGACAGCACGTCTGCAGTTATATACTCCTGGCATCGGGCCTTCCATAGAAATGTGCATTAGACACTCAAGCCCTGTCTCAAGCATTCTATTCCTGTAACCTTACTTCATCCGTTCCTTTCCACTGTAGCCATTGAAACTGGAAATGACTGCAGAATACAAATCATATGATAAATATTGGGGAATATGTCTTTGTAGTTTTTCAGCACCACTGCCAAACTTCTTGCCTAGGGAGCTGTGGGAGGCTTTTCAACCTGAAACCTGTGAGCAGTCCCATTCTCTGGCCAACTGGGAAGCAGCCACATGACTTTATGGCAGCAGCCCTTCGAAAGGATTAATAAACATTTCAAGTTCTTTGACTGCATATGCTTTTAAGGCATGCTCATGGCTGGGCCTATACTTATATCCAATCATTTTAAACACTGGGATGCATCTTCTCTATGAATATCCCCAAAATGTGACACACACAGTTTTAAATAACACTGTTATAAATGAGGACTCTTTCCCTGAAATTTTTCATCACAACACTATCCCCCATTTTGTCTGATCCTACTGAAGGATACATCTTGGGGTTTCTTTCTGCATTCACCAGTAAGTCACTGAGTGGAAGACAATGCCGTTTGGAGAGTAGGTCTAACATCTCAATGATGAGTGGAGGTGTAGGACAAGTTTTGCTAGTTAACATCTTCAGGTAGCACTGGATTCTCACTTGTAGGCCTGAACTTATGATTTTCTCAGTGACTATGCTTTTAAACAGAGGCTCTCACACAGGGAATCTATGAAGGAGGGCTGTGTCTGCCCTGTTTTTATGCTCTAACCAGTGCATTCCATCTGCTTTCTTCAGTGATGTTAAGCAGTCTTTCAGAAAATCTGCTAAAGTTTTTTTTTTTTAACATCTTTATTGGGGTATAATTGCTTTACAATGGTGTATTAGTTTCTGCTTTATAACAAAGTGAGTCAGCTATACATATGCATATATCCCCATACCGCCTCAAAAATATGGAACGCTTCATGAATTTGCGTGTCATCCTTGCGCACAGACCACGCTAATCTTCTCTGTATCGTTCCAATTTTAGTATATGTGCTGCCGAAGCGAGCACTCTGCTAAAGTTTTTAACTCACGAAGACAAATGGGAGCTGTTTGATATGTTATAAAGAGAGGTAAGCGGGACTTCCCTGGTGGCCCAGTGGTTAAGAATCCGCCTGCCAATGCAGGGGACACGAGTTCGAGCCCTGGTCTGGGAAGATCCCACATGCCACGGAGCAACTAAGCCCGTGCGCCACGATTGCTGAGCCTGCACTCTAGAGCCCACGAACCACAACTACTGAAGCCTGCACACCTAGAACCTGTGCTCCACAACAAGAGAAGCCACCGCATTGAGAAGCCCGCACACCACCACGAAGAGTAGCCCTGGCTCGCAGCAACTGGAGAAAGCCCGCATGCAGCAATGAAGACCCAACACAGCCAAAAATAAATAAATAAATAAATTTTTTTTAAAAAAGAGAGAGGTAAGTGTGGCAAAAAGGGCAACAAAGCCAGTGTTTTACAGGCGTTAGAAGCTCCTAGCTCTCTAAATGGTGACTAAGATGAAGGTATTGAAACTCAGAAGGGCATTTTCTGCTTCAGCAGGTCAGGGACTTCTCCATTTGGAGAGTAGAGTTAATACCCATTAAACCATTATGCTTGTTATTTACATCTCCACTCCAAGCTCTGAGACTGTGTCAAGAATTATATTTTCTTCAAACCTTGTATTCACCTGCTTGGTCTCTTTTAAACTCAATAACTTAACATTTGGCAAAGGAGTCTTACCCACATAGAATGTATACATCATTTCATGGTCACCAAGCACTTGTGTTTTCAGACCTGTTAATAAGGATGGAAAAGTACTGGGTTTACCGAACAGTGAACATTAGATCATGCTTGACAACTTTCTCAATGATGTGGATGAGCCTTATGTGTACTTTCAGCAAAGCAGTCTTGCCCAAGTCTACTCCATGATGGACTTCCATTTGGGCAATGAGAGGAAATCAGCCAAGGGAATTTCCAGTTTGGCCGTTGTGTAGGCAATAACAAACAACTTGACAATGTGCTGCCTTTTGTTTGTCCCGACACCCATACGACTTCTAGTCATGATTGCCAGTTTGAGGTTCTCCAGTGTAACGGGGTAGAGACTTTAAAAACTGATAGCTCTTTGATGCATTTCACTGCCTATGTGTTTATTTACATTGTCCTTTTTCAGTGAGGAGCCCACGATGTCAACAAAGGCAGCACTGTGTTTCACAGTGGCCCATTTTGAATCTGTTCCTTTGTACACAGAGAACAGTAAGTTTTACCAACCACAGCCCCATCGCCAGATGCATAAGAGCTCTTCACCTCTGCCTGCCATTTCTTAACCTCCCCACACGAAGAGCCATTCTGCTCTTCCCTTCTACTCCTGTTTTTCACTTCACAGAGTAATTATCCTCTCTTCTAAACCTTATAGATCTTCTGTGCATGAGAAAAGGGAACATATATAGTTACTATTAATTCGCTTTGGAAACAGAGGTGGGTGTTTTAGTAAAGCTGTTTCTCAAAGTCAGTTTTTTAAAAATTACATTGATAAGAACTAAGTACATTTTTCATGTGAAAGTATAAGTGCTACATGGAAAAGGACAAAAAAAAAGTTCTGCTTCTATATCAGCCTGAAGGTTTATGAATCAAGCAGCCAATTAGTCAATTAGCCAAATAGTTCTCATGAAATGACTCTAAAATATACCGAATTCTGAACCGTCTTCTGGCAGTATCCATTTGGCTTCATTTATTTAATAAGAAATATAGAGAAAGACATTTTTCCACATTGATTTGAAATTTAAAATAAAACCAGAACCATATTTTTGGTTTCCAGATCCAAACGTAAAAGCCCTTTTTCTTGTTAGGCTAGGAAGGAAGTTGGTCCACAGTTATCTGTAAATTCTTTCATATTTTTCCCCCATTTACAGTTATAATGAATGGGTTCCATCAGCATGATAGTGAGAAGTTACAAGTTATTTTAACAGCTACCTCATTATTTATATCTGTTGGAAAGATGAGTGTAGCACCAACTTTCTGGACTGTGTACTTGGCTCTGTTAGTATCGTGTCTTTTCTCAAAAAATCCAATTGGGGTTCCCAGCTGTTGTCTGATATTTTAATATTCACACTCACCATTTTTCAGTGTTAAGGTTTATTTTCTATGGCTCAAATGAGAATATATTTCCAAGTCTAGAGTGGCCAGTTTGTTTGTTTGTAAGAGTATTATCTGTTCAAACAGAAGAAAACCTTTAATTCAAGGTTAAAGAAAGCAATAAAGTGATTTAACATGAAAATATAGGAATTAATAACAGGAAAATATAGGAATATAGGTTATTAATTAATAACCTAAATAAATATAAATAAGACACATTAATTACCACTATTTTCTACTCACTCGGCAAGGATTCATAAATATTTTTGACATTACCATTTGACTCTAATCTCCAAATTATTTCTCACTAAGCAAATGTTTATTGAGTATATATTCTGACTCAGATACTACTTTTACTTTTGACATATAAAAGGGAGGTCCTCATTCCATAGTGGGTGGAGGTTGGAAAGATATGAACTCCTTTGTTAAGAAATATACAAAAGGAAATTCTGGAAACATACAGAGAACATAGACCTGTCCACATACAAATCGAAAGTAGCTGACTCTGTAAATGCTATGAAATTCTCCATATCACATCCCAAGAACCATAAGAAAAACAGGAGAAAGTTGAAGCTAAAGTGAAAAAGGAAACCTAAAATGGTACAACAGGGGTGAGGACATTGCATGAGGAAACTAATCTACAAGGGTTCAAATCCAGAAAGGGAACAGCTGAGTGGGTTTTGGACAGACGTGTGTACACCATCAAGTGTACGGACACAGTGATCTCAGACTTGTCCACTCAGCACATACTGGAATATGAGTATTCAGGTAGCACCTCCTGACTCCTGAGAAAGTCAAGACAAAGTCAGGTGTCTTTGAAGGGCAGAGAAGTTCCCTGGTTGGGGTAGAGAACAGTTAAACTACTGAGTGTGGAAAGGAAATGCTTACGTGACAATTTGTACATTAAAAAATATTGACAAATATTTATTTGTAAATAAAAATTATTTACAAATATTTATTATTTGCAAATAAAAATATATTTAATATATGGAATGAAACCACTGCCATTATTTAGCTCCTAAATCAGATGTCTGGTACCACCGATGTAAATGCAGTGAGAATGAGAGATCCATAATGCGGGTTTAGACCGTGGTGCCCTTCTTTCATGCCCAGTGCATTGTAACAGAGTGTGTTTTACATGAGCCTGGATAATATAGAATAGTTTTAACTCAACAGAATGGAGAAATGGCTTTTAAAAGTCCTCTGCCAAAGGACTGCAGCCTGAAGTTCATGCTGGTAGTTCAAGGAGAAGCAACCAGAAAATCATACAGTTGCCTCTTCCTCCAGTATGAACTCTTCATCAGTTACCTTACTAAGTGAAAACAATAAGTTACACTACCAAGGGTATATGCTCAGAAGTTTTGTTATAATAGAGGTGTGTGACAGACCACTGGTCTAGGGTCATATAACATGAAATACCAATACGCCTGCTTAAAAAGTCATTACCTCCAAGAAGTAATACCTATGGAATAATTGTAATCTTTGGTACCTCGGCTGTATGCTCTTCTCCTGAGAACTTTTGATTTCACTGTAATCCTTACTGTAAAATTTAGATCTCCAGTTTGTCCAAGCTGAGGTCTTTCATCTCCAAATCTCACCTGGAGATGTCTGCTTGGAAATACTGTTGTCCCAAACCCAAATTAGCTTCTCATCCCAAGTTTACCATTGTCACCCTCATTTCTTTAGGGTGTGAGACAGAAAAAAGCACAGAAGTTAAGAGCATGGTATTTGGATCTAGGCTGCCTGGATTAAAATTTCCGCTCAGCTGTGACTTTCGACAAATTACATTCTTTCAATGAATTTTTGTTCCCTCATTTATAAAATGGGAGAAGCATTAGTACTTACATCAATAACCACATCATAAAACTCTGGAAAATCCACACAAAACACTGTCTGGCACACAGCAAATGTTCAAAAACATTAGCTATTATTATTTTTAAATCTGTGCTCAAAACCCTGGGGTCATTTTGGACCATCCCACCCACATTTTTAATCTCCTGTTTCCCATCAGTCACCAAGTCCTGTCTGTCCTCCTCTTAAAAGCTGTTCCTGGTCTAATCCCATGGCCACTGCCCTAGAGAGACACTCATCCTTCCAATTTAGGTTAAAGCCAACAGTCTCTGGTGTGGCATTCCTTAGGCAGCCTCTCCCCAACTCTATCTATATATGAATCTAATCTATACACGACTCTAGAACAGGATTCATTAGCACATTAGCATAGGATTCATCTTGTAGATCCTCTCCTCAGAAATCTTCTAGGGCCCTCTGGTCTCTACCAGACATTGTGTAAACCATGCCCTTGGCTTTAATAGCCTTCAAAGTTGGCTTTACTTTGCAAACTTCCTTTGTATCCCAGTCTGCTTTCATTTCCCATTTTCTGAAGTATGTGTTTCACAGAATTTAGCACCAATTCTCCATTTGTTGTCTAATTATCTGTTTGTCTTTCCTTCTCAATCCTGAAGGCAAAAGAAGTATGTATTTTACTTTCTTTTTACCTTCCCAAAGTACCTGGCCCCAAACATAGTAAACAGGTTGTAAATACACACTTATTGATCATTGATTAAAACAAATGCAATATCGGGACTTCCATGGTGGCGGCAGTGGTTAAGATTCCGCCTGCCAATGCAGGGGACACGGGTTTGAGCCCTGGTCCGGGAAGACCCCACATGCCACGGAGCAACTTAAGCCCACGAGCCACAACTACTGAAGCCCCCGCGCCTAGAGCCCGTGCTCCAACAAGAGAAGCCACCGCAATGAGAAGCCCGCGCACTGCGACAAAGAGTAGCCCCCGCTCCCTGCAAAGAAAGAAAGCCCATGCGCAGCAACGCAGCCAAAAATAAATAAGTAAATTACAAAAACAATATATGCAATATGGAAAAGGCATGGATGAGATTTATCATGGGTTATTAATGAAAACTTGGATACTGAGATACACTCTTGATTTTTTAGGTGGAAATCAAGAAAACAGCTACTCTCTTCTTCAATATGATATTTAACACCACTGTCTGGGAGTCCACAAATATAAATGAATTATGCCAGGCACTAGAAATACAAACAGGCAGAAAACAGAGTCTTTTCTCAGTCTCCTTCATTCATATTCTATCTGGGGATGGGAAGGTCAAGTTCATAAATATATATGAATAAAACAAGGACATAAAGGGCAGAGATAGGGACAATAAAAGATAGAATGGGATAGAATAGTCTCTGGATCACACCTAACGTGACATTTCTTAGGTATCCTGTTTAACCCTTATGACTGGCTTAAATATTCTAATTTTGATTAGTCAATGCATGTGTGTATAATAGTAACGAATCAATTAGGGTTTTGAATTTGGCCACTGAGTGCATATTTTTGAAAAACAAAATGAGTTGTCATTAACACATGGCAAACTGGTGTCTGATGGAGGTGCTTTTTACATCACAATTAAAATGTTTCTGGTGGTACTTTATTATTCATCTTTGGCTTTCCTTCTCCCTAGTTCATTTTTTACTTAAAGTTCTCTTTTTTACTCTCATTTTCTAATCTTCGATTTGACTCCCAGCTCATATTCTCCAGAGATTTTACCCCTTTTGACCTCAAAGAAATACCAGAGGTATTTATTGGCTTTGTTTAGTGTTGCCGATACTTTTCCACACTCAGCAGGTTAGAATGTCCTGCACTTCTAGCACTAATTAGAGTTTAAATTTGGAAGTATTGTGCAAGTATTGTGCCAAGTAAGAACTATAAGGTTTAGTGCACTGGAATGTCCAATTAGTATCGCTCTTAGCATTAACAGGACTAATTAATACAAATGAGGTATGATCACTTGATATATTAAACTAAATCAACAGGTAATTTTACAAAGCACTAACTGAGATTATTTCTGGCTTCGATGAATCACATATAGTATATGTTAGGAAACAACAACTAAATTTTGAAAATTTAAGTAAAGGCATATGATTTATATAATGGCTAGAATCAAGAGGAAAAAAAAGCCCCAATAGAATATGTGCTGATTAGTGTTATATGCATTATTTTTCAAAGTGTGTTACTCAGTAACTCAGTTCTATAAAATGCTTGGTGAAAAAAATATATACTCCATTGTCAAAAAGGACTGGGAAATGCTATATACCAAGTGGCTCTTTAAAAATTCCCAATACAGATTAAGCTATTAAGGGCCCTGAGAAGTCCTACAATAAACAGGCCAATTTGACTTCCTTTAAGTCAGTATTTCCCTAATTCATTTAACCATGGAACTTTTTTTCTTAGAAAACGTAACTCTGGCAGTCCCAGTGTCGAAGAAGCACACTTCGAGAAAGGCTGGTACAGATTAAGTGCTAAAGAGTTCAGAAGTGAAAGAGGCCACTTGCAGTTGGGGAAAACCACCATGAAGAAGGAGCACAGTCTCCGGACTCGCAGGCTCAGCGGCCATGGCTCACGGGCCCAGCCGCTCCGCGGCATGTGGGATCTTCCCAGACCCAGGCACGAACCCGTGTCCCCTGCATCGGCAGGCGGGCTCTCAACCACTGAGCCACCAGGGAAGCCCAAGAAGGAATGTTTCTGAGTTAGATCTTGAAGACTGTGGTGAAGATGAGGCAGGGGAGGCATCTCAGACAAAGAGAACATTGTGAGCAGAAAGATATACAGGAAAGAGCCCTGTAGGAAAGGCGCAGGAAGGAAGGTTTGGAAGAACCTGTCTGCGGGAAGCAGAAGGTTCCTATAGGGCAGAAATGGGCGCTAACACTAGGAAAATGATACTACATAGTAGAATGGTTAGCAAACTATGTATTCTTATGCATTTTCCCCTCATATTATCTTAATTTCTTACATGTTCATTTGATCATGAAAGTGATTACTTAATTAAAACTTGAATGGTCTAGGCCAGCACTAGACCATGTCCAATAAAAATAATCAGCTACAAATGTACTTTTAAACCTTCTAGCAGCAACATTTAAAAAATAAAAAGAAACAAACTAACTTAATTTTAAAACATATTTTATTCAACTCAACATATCCAAAACGTTATCATATCAACATGTCGGAATTCCCTGGCAGTCCAGTGGTTAAGACTCTGTGCTTTCACTGCAGAGGGGGCCTGGGTTCAACCCCTGGTGGGGGAACCAAGATCCAGCAACCCATGTGGCCCAGCCAAAAAAACCCAAAAAACATGTCATCAATGTAAAAATTGTTAATGGAATTTTTCTCTTTTGGCCAAGTCTTCAAAATCCAGCTTGTATTTTACAATTATAACAGATTTCAATTCAGCCTAGTGACATTTCAAGGGCTCCATCATAACCACATGGCTAGTTCTACCATATTGGACAGGACAGGTTTATACACTAGCATAAATTAGCTGGATAAAGCAGTCAATTTGGATAGCTTTTCAGTAACTTTAATTATGATTGAAAGTTTTAAATTCTTGAAGATTAAATCGGTAAGACATATTTGCTTTACCGGTTTTTGAAATTTATGTTTTATTTTTTGGCTGGATTTGAAATAGGCAAATTAGGTGTAAGTATAGATTAAAAATGAAAATTTCCATTCTCCCTCCAAATCAGCTTATTAATGGAAATAAATTACCTTCTAGCTCTCTTATGGCTCTCTTTCAGCTACTAATAAGTTAAGAGAAGTCAGTAGATTTGTGAAAGTTAAACACGAAGGCTCTGCTACATATGCCAGTTGATTTGTAGCCACATACATGCTCTATGAAACTACTTTTCAGAGTTTTAAAAATTTTAAATGATTTCTCCTGCTGGTGCAGTTTCTTTACACTTCATCACATTTCTAAATAAGTGATCGTGTAACTGAAGATTTCATGTCCCGAAGGCATTATACCAATACTTCCAAATGTTCCTACTTAAAACACAAAGCAGTTTTATTCACACTTCCCATTTTTGATTGCACTAAAGCCATTTGGGGCGGGGGGGAAGGAAAAGCTTGACACCTGCTCTCCTGTTTTTGTTTTCTACAAATTGTCTTTACTGAGAGGTTGTAAGTTTCCAAAGCACATTTAATACCCGTCAGAAACTGACTGAATATGGCACATTCTTTAAATGGAAGCCCTGGAAAATCTGCTGTTTTAAAAAGGGAAGATGAACGCCAAGGCAACTGCTGTGCTTCTTAGTAGAGAGCTCTTCTCTAAACCACCAATGTGGACTAGGAATAGAAATAGGAAAATATCCAAGGACACAACATAGTCTTTGAAAGTTCACGGCTTTATTCCAGGGTTTTTGAGCAGCAGTGCTATTAACATACTTGGCCTGATAATTCTTTGTTGTCGGGGGGGGGGGGGGGGGAGGGATGTTCTTTCACTGTGTGACGTTGAG
>NW_020837983.1:18704790-18802151 GCF_003676395.1 Aethalodelphis obliquidens
TACTTGTAAATCTATAATTTTCAGACTTTGAATAGAGCGTCTGTCCTCAAACAGGTCTTGACAAATCAAAAATGTCTCCAGACATTGCCAAATGTCCCCTGGGGCACACAATTTTCCCTGATTGAGAACTACTACTCTATTCAAAGTCTGAAAATTATATATTTACAAGTATTAGTGTGAGCTCTAGTTTCAGAGTACAAATCCATTAATATTATTATCTATATCTGCTTTTCCTAAGAGCATGTAACCTTTGGAAAATAGATTAGATTTACATAATAATCTCTCGTGTCCCACCTCTTCAATCTCAATGATCTTGTTTTAGCTTGCTCTCTAATTTAAAGTTAAATATCCCACATCATTTTTACCGGGAACTGATATAGCATAATGATAATGTAGACTTTCATACACAACCGTTATATGCAATAGAGAGTGAAGAGATGTAGCAGCTTGAAACCCCTTAGATATATTTCAGGGTATTTATTGAAATTGTTTTTGTAATGACCTGCACTCCCTAAATAAACAAGAAAGGGACTAAAAGTTCACTACCATCAACTTGGTAACTTTTGGTAGTACCACAAAGAAGATGCAGTAATTCATGTTTTAAATAGACCCTGAAACATTTTCAACCACATAAAACACTGTGTATGAATAAAATGCTTCAAAGCAAGATTTACATTTCTTTTTCTTCTTTAAGACAGTTCAGTAATAAAGCATTTTATACTTAGTAGAGCCTATTCCCTGCCATATGTAAAATCTGTATATTTAAGAATAGTGAAAGCTTATTCCATGTTTTTAAGCTTATCCGTTTATTCTGAAATGACAGAACAGGTAGACAGATGTATTATGAGGACAACAACATGGTAATGTCACAGAGGCAGCACCTGGAACAATGTATACAAACTATTTGTTCTCTACTACCCTCTGGTGGCTTGTTTAAAAAAAAAAGTAACAGTTTAAAAAAGAAAAAAAGCCTTAAAGAACCATTGCTCATATCACTGGTAATATCAATCAGCTAATATTTGTTGGTAAACACTATAGTACACTTAATGAAAATTCTCTCATTTAACCCTAAACAGTTGCTTGAGGTGGGTATTATAACTCATACCTGAAAATTAAGAAAACTGAAGCTCAAAGTGTTGACGTATTTTGACATAAATCACAGCAAGATCTTTTTTGATACACCTCCTAGAGTAATGGAAATAGAAACAAAAATAAACAAATGGGACTTAATGAAACTTCAAAGCTTTTGCACAGCAAAGGAAACCATAAACAACACGAAAAGACAACCCTCAGAATGGGAGAAAATATTTGCAAACGAATCAACGGCCAAAGGATTACTCTCCAAAATATATAAACAGCTCATGCAGCTCAATATTAAAAAAACACACAACCCAATCCAAAAATGGGCAGAAGACCTAAATAGACATTTCTTCAAAGAAGACATACAGATGGCCAAGAGGCACATGAAAAGCTGCTCAACATCACTAATTATTAGAGAAATGCAAATCAAAACTACAATGAGGTATCACCTCACACCAGTTAGAATGGGCATCATCAGAAAATCTACAAACAACAAATGCTGGAGAGGGTGTGGAGAAAAGGGAACCCTTTTGCACTGTTGGTGGGAATGCAAATTGATACAGCCACTATGGAGAACATTATGGAGGTTCCTTTAAAAACTAAAAGTAGAATTACTATATGATCCAGCAATCTCACTACTGGGCATATGCCCAGAGAAAACCATAATTCAAAAAGACACATGCACCCCAATGTTCATTGCAGCACTATTTACAATAGCCAGGTCATGGAAGCAACCTAAAAGCCCATCGATAGACGGATGGATAAAGAAGATGTGGTACATATATACAATGGAATATTACTCAGCCATAAAAAGGAATGAAACTGGGCCATTTGTTGAGACGTGGATGGATCTAGGGACTATCATACAGAGTGAAGTAAGTCAGAAAGAGAAAAACAAATATTGTATATTAACGCATATATGTGGAACCTAGAAAAATGGTACAGATGAACCAGTTTGCAGGGCAGAAATTGAGACACAGATGTAGAGAACAAATGTATGGATACCAAGGGGGGAAACCGCAGAGGGGTGGGGATGGTGGTGTGATGAATTGGGAGATTGGGATTGACATGTATACACTGATGTGTAAAAAATTCATGACTAATAAGGACCTGCTGTACAAAAAAATAAATAAAATAAAATTTTAAAATTTTTTAAAAAAAGAGAGCTCGCCTGACACCAGGAGCCCTGTTATTTAAGGAGGCTAATGGGCTTTTTGGCAAAACTCCGAAGTCTTTTCATATTCTCATTTAAATCAATCAAAGTCAACTATTCAATCTGAGAGAGAGAGAGAGAAAGAGAGAGAGAGATTTTTAATAGGGTAGGCATTTTCCAGCTTAGTCCTGGGAGTTAAAGCGAAATGGGAGATGTGAATTTGCTATTTCTTTAGTTCTCACATCTCACTGAATCATGTGTGTTTCTAGTATATAAAGACACAAATATTTTTATACAATGGTTCTAATTATAAACCAAGAAGTCCATCTGTTATTTAACCAAAAATGTCCTGTTCTGATGTTAGAAGGAAACTGGCTAAATGGTGAACCTACGGCCATTTTATAGAATTTTCCAAGATAATTTGAACTTCATCATTATTGTTGTTGTTATTTACTTTGCATGCTTTCTTCAAAACCTCAACCCAGCATATAGTGTGATTCTACTAGCTTTGTACGTGTGTATAAGTGCTAGGAGAATGGGGGTAAGGCATGGATTTGAGGGGGATGTCACTCCACAATTTTCCAACAAGAAAAATGAAACCAAAAAACACAGACTTCATGAATCATTTAAAATAGCAAGTGTATCCTGCTCTTTAGGACCATTGCTGGCAAAAATGAATATATTTTAGAGAGTCTCAAGATGTACACAATTCATTGCCCAGCCCAGACTGAGCCAGGGCAATACTGAATGGTAAATGTTTTATTTTCAAATTGGAGAGTCCTTCAAAAAAGTCACAGTGAAGAAGACTGTGCTGATAACTCAAGCTCAGTAACTTATAACTTGAAATTCCCCTTAATTTTTATTATGTGTATTGTGTGAAAAATAGTCAATATGTGTGTTTAATTTAATTAGATTAGATTTTAGGTACAAATGGACTGAAATTCATCCACATGACAAATATTTGAGTGCCTATGAAAGGAGCAAAATTTTTGTCAGTGGGTGGAAATGCGGACTTATTTCCTTGACTTATTTAATTACTCTATGAAGCAACTGATCTATGAGATTGAAGATATTTATTGGCCCTGGCATAAAATCTGATTGAGTAGATTACATTTATGCAGTATTATTATATAAAACATCAACGTGTTGAATTCTAAGTGAAAACATTGTCATTTCTGATTTAATACTATTTGAGGTTTTATTCAAACACCATATATTTGAATTTCTGGAGTGCAAGTTAGAGAGTCTACCAATGAAAAGCTTCTTTGGGTTGATTCTTTCCTTTTCCCAGTTCTCTTCACCAACCTGTCCAAGAAAATGCAAGGCAGCCAGAGGCTATTACTGATAAGAGAGAAGAGCACATCCGTTGATCTTACAGTTTCTATATGAAGAACATTTATTTGTTAGCTTAAATAAGTTGCTTATGCCTTGATTACAACTGTCGTTGTGTACGTTCTGTTGACTGAGCCTGGATCCTAGCTACATATGTAAAACATGGGAAATCCATACATGCTTATGCAGTCAAAGCACTTTAATTAATCACATTTAATAGCTGATGAATGCTCATCATAGGTACATTTATTTTCAGTATAAATGTAGGGGATTAGTGAGTTTAGGCCAAATGAAAGAAAAATTAGTAATAGTAACAGAATTATGAGCAGAACTCTAATAAATAAATAAATTTCCATGATGTAGAAATTAACTTCTGTTATTGGCTATTACCGACATCTATATGTATGCATCAATATACCAATAAAAATATCAAAACTGAACATTAAAAAGGTAAAATTCTACTTTAAAGAAATTTTAAAAATCAGGCTTTTCATATTTACAAAATGAAAATTCCAGAAAAATACATCTTTAATAATATTACCTTATATATTTTAGTTTTACAAATCATTTTCATGTATACTAGCTCATTTAATTTCTAAATGCCTCAACACTTACTATAACATTTTTCCTATAATACTATTTTTTTAAAATTTTATATGTGTACATTTTAATTTTAATTTAATTTTATTTATTTATTTATTTTTATTTGTTGGCCACACCGCATATGGCTTGTGGGATCTTAGTTCCCTGACCAGGGATTGAACCCACGCCCCCTGCAGTGGAAGCACAGAGTCTTAACCACTGGACTGCCAGGGAAGTTCCTATAATACTATTTTTAATGAACCTATTATATAATTATTGTTTTGGTTTTGTGACTACTATTGAATGAAGATATAAATGGTGGTTCACTTCTATCATCGGTGTTTAAATAGACTATCTTAAAATAAAATTTTAAGTTAAAGAACATTTGCTTTATCTTTGCCAGGATATCAGTTTATAGCAAACAGCCCTGATTCCTTCCTTTTTTTTCTCCCTCTGCCTCCCTCCCTCCTTTTCTTCCATATATAATATAATTTGGGGTATAAAGCAATTATTTTCTGTTTTTCTCTAAAACAAGAGAGCGAGCGAAAGACAATTTCTTTAAGATTCAAAAGGAATCTTAATATAGAATTTCTCCTATTTGTGCTGTAAGGGATAACAGAATCTACAGGTTCTTTTAAAAGAACTAATTGAGATAACACCTCCCAAATTATAAATTTCCTAGATGATGCTACTGGCTCTTTGCAATTTATAGCATAGTAATTAAGTATGAAAGTCCTGACTTCAAATATGATGCTGGTTTTTCTCCTCATAATAATTCCTTTTGATAGAGTGAACTCAACTTTATATGCAGAAAACCATTCTTTATGGTAAAGTCATATTAAGTTCAAGACAAATTTTATTTCAAATTTCCCAGGTTTTCTTCTTATCATGGGTGTGGCATAGTGTTTTCTTAAAAAGAGAGGAAAGCTATGGGAGTGCATATTTCATAAGCTTCTTATTTATTATTCATACCACTAGAGATAGAAGGAATATATACACACAGAGCATTCTCTCAGATGTGTCCTCTGAGAAGTACACTCAGCCTAAACCTCAAAGAATCTCTTTCACTGGGGGCTGGAGGGAAGCTCAATGAAGATGGCAGATGGCATTCCTCAGACATATTCTTATAGTAATGCTCCAGAGGGTAGCAAGTTCCACTTTACCTTGGTAAAAAGTGGTTTACTTGACCGCTATTCCAATAGCACTTTACCCTAAAACAACTGAAGAGTAATTACAGCATTTGAAAAGTTTCAAACTAGTTTTGTTTATGTGTTTCAGAAATATTATTTTCTGAAATACGAAAATAAAAGCTTCTCTAATTCAATTTAGGGAGGGTTCATGTCACTTATTTATTTACTTATATAAACTGGATTTATGTTTCTTGCATAAAGAAGCTGATTTAGGCTTCTGAGTTAATATGCACTGAAGATGCCGTGGGTACTTTATTAATATTTAATTTTTAAAATGAGCATAGTGTGTTCCTCCCCATTAGTGTAAACCTTTTTGAAAAACTCATTGATGAAGTCAAAATAAACTTATAAATTGAGTGCTAAAATGTACTATGTAATTTAAGAATAGTAATGAAAACTTTTTTTTTTTTTTTTTTGCGGTATGCGGGCCTCTCACTGCTGTGGCCTCTCCCGTTGCATGGCACAGGCTCCGGACGTGCAGGCTCTGCGGCCATGGCTCACGGGCCCAGCCGCTCCGTGGCACGTGGGATCCTCCCGGACCGGGGCACGAACCCGCATCCCCTGCATCGGCAGGCGGACTCCCAACCACTGCGCCACCAGGGAAACCCAGGAATAAAAACGTTTTTCCTTAATATCAGATTGTATTTTTCCCCTGAACCATCTATTTAATATCAGTCATGAGTGAAATATTAAAAATAAAACAAAGAAACAAAAATAAACTTTAGAAGTAACCTCTTCCCATACCCACTTCTGTCTATATCTGAGATAGATTCAGTTAGTTGTTATCTCAGGATAACAATTACTGACATAATAAATTAAGTTCTCATGTAGTTGGTTATTATAATGAGAAAGGATGTTGAGCATGTCTGTCAGTTCAAGGTTGCTGTGCATGTAATAAACTGTAGTCGAGCAACTTAGATTCTGGGGTCTCAGTATCAGTAGCAGTGGTCTAACTCCAATTTCACAATACAGAGTCAGGTTTTTGATACATGAATTCGAGAATTCAACTGAAATAGAAAAAGTAAAGTAATTTCTGTATTAAGATTTATAGCTTGATGTTCAGAAGTTGTATGATTAAAAATGACTTAAATATTTTCTTAATAAATTGAGCTGTGTAATGGTACCCAAGAGGGAATGAGATTTTCTGTATAATTAAGAGCGTGTCAGTTTGGCATTTAGTGGATTGCTTTGGCAGCAGCCAGTTGTTACCAACATTTACACTGGCCAAGATCTCAGAATATGCGTTGTAGAAAAATCCCTCTCTCTCTCTCTCTCTCTCCCTCTCTCTCTTTCCCCCTCTTTATTAAGGAAGATTAAGGAAAACAGAGCTAGAAATATGTACTCGGTTGGACAGAGGCAAGTGGTGTACCTATGAGTTAAGATTTGAGTTGGAAGCCTTTTAAAGAACTTGTCTCAATAAATGATAAGGGTTGTTCACAAAACTAAGAAAACTGAAGGCACTTTAAAAACAAAATATACAAATTAATCCCTGGAAACTTTTCAATAAAAAAAAATATGAGAGCACTCACATAATTGTAAATGCTTTCTGCAGTATATTTGCCATTATTACCAAAAGAAGGATGCATTTTAGTCATTTCCTTTTCCTGCTTTTAATAACATTTAGGCAAATTAATAAACCTTGCATTTTCTGCATGATTTCTTAGTTACTCTGAATTCCTTTAATTGTTCTGAAATGAATTAAAAGAAATATACACCATATTCCAGGCAAAGCTATGAATTAATCCACTTAAAAAAAAAAGAGGAATTAACATACTATATGGGACATAATAGTTTTTCCATACCTATTGCCTGAAGGTTAATCTGGGATATTTTAATGTTAAAATAAATAATCTAAAAAAAGAAGGGGAAAACTAATTTAGGTTAATCATCTGCTGTGTGTCAGGCACCATACTAGACATTTTAATAGTCATTACCTCTTTAATTCTCTCAGTAGCCCTATAAGTAAAGTACTAGTTCTACATGAGGAAAGTGGTTTGGGTGTTTCCCAAACTACAGACTGAAATGGGTCTCGGGGATAGAAGTGTGATAAGCATTGCTGAATAACTCAATTTATTTATTTAGTATATTTAGTTATAGATATGAGACACGGAAAAGTAAAATTGAACACTTTTTTATTTTATTTTTCCATATCTGACTCTGAAAACACCAGCATTTAGATAAAACATCTTACTTTGCATTCTCAAAGCTAAACACATTTTCAGCCTTATGAATTTTATTTGTCACGCCTTGTAACTGAAGATTGTTGGGTTAAACTTGATAACTCCCCTCCCCAACTCCTCAAAAATAGATAAATCACTTTAGTATCCGATATTGCTGTCTGGGGTAGATGGGAGACCATTTTCAAAGGACTTTAAAAAATTATGCAGGTAATAAAGCAGTGGTTCTCAACCTTGACTAAATCTTAGGATAACCTGGGAAACTTAAAAAAAATTAATGCCCAGGGGCCACCATGTGATTCTAATATGCAGCTAAGGTTGGAAAACATGGCTCTTAGTTTCCATCCACAACACAAGCACTATTTTTTTACAGTTGCTTTGCGATTGCACCCATGTGACTTCAAATAAGATGAGGTTTGAGGTACCAAGTGGGTGTGAAGAATTAGGGACAGCACAAGTATGACAGCTCTTTATGTTACAAGCAATGAGATAACTCGAATAGTAACAATAATCATAATCCCTTTGGGATAAATTTCTGAACTTCTGCAAAACAGTAGAAGCCTTATTGGAGAGAAAGCTGCCTTAGGACAGCAGGAAATAACCCTTCCCCCCCTGCTGAGGTGGGAGCTCAGTTGACATCCACTTAATGTCAACTGGTACTGGAGCCTATAGGAAAACAGCTATATTTAAATCCAGTTTCACTTGCAAGAGTCTCCATCAACTTGTAAATCAGATTATTAAATTCATGGTAGTTATTTTTGAAAATTTGCATACTACATAGTTTAGCAACAAATAATACAGTACTTCTACTTAACAGCAGAAAGACACTTTAACCCTAATATCTGACAGCTCCCAACCAGAACAGCATGTATAAACTCTCATACGCTACAGAAGCATTCAATTTGTACAATCTCAAAACAACGAACACATCACACTCAAATTAACTTAATTAAAATGCTTCTAGGGCTGCCCTCGTGGCGCAGTGGTTAAGAATCTGCCTGCCAATGCAGGGGACACGGGTTCAAGCCTTGGTCTGGGAAGATCCCACATGCCGTGGAGCAACTAAGCCCGTGCGCCACAACTACTGAGGCTGCGCTCTAGAGCCTGCAAGCCACAACTACTGAGCCCACGCGCCACAACTACTGAAGCCCACGCGCTAGAGCCTGTGCTCTGCAACAAGAGAAGCCACCACAATGAGAAGCCCGAGCATCGCACTGAAGGGTAGCCCCCGCTCACCACAACTAGAGAAAGCCTGCACACGGCAACAAAGACCCAACACAGCCCAAAAAAAAAAAAAAAAAAAAAAAAAAAACAAAAAAAAACCACCAAAACCCAAAAAAAAAAAAAAAAAAAAAAAGCTTCTAGATCAAGAGCATTATTTCTCAGTTACATTCTAAAGCAAAGCCTGCAGTATAAAATTATCAAGTCTGTAATAAACTCTGGATAGAAACTCACTGAAACTCAGTCACTCACTCAACTGCTATCTAGTTGGCAATGGTAGGAATGGCTATACGCCACTCTAGTTAGCAGTTCTCTCCTTGTCAACCAGATCAGAGTTACTCACGGTGAAGAACACAGGAAGTAATTTTATATGACTTGATAAAAAGAAAGCTATCTTCTACCGAAGTGACAAATAAGGATTAATTTTCATAAGACATGATTTTTAATTTCTTTGCAAGAATCATTAATCAGGCAGTGTAAATTCTTCACTGTTTAAATTCTCACTTGGAAACAAATTTTCTACAGATTTCTTACAACTCTAAAACAACTAGGCTTCTCTGGAAAAATAAGCAACATTTTATAAAATGTGGTTTAGCTAACCACACCTTCCTTAATATTTTTATGACAAATCCTTGACCCAAAATATAACTCCCTAGCAAAACAAATATTCCTCCCTCATCACCACAAGCAAACTTACCTATTGGGAAGGAGAAGTAATCAAAAAGCACTGGCTCAGGCAAATATAAAGAGCTATCTGAGCCAGGGTTTGGAGACACGTTTAAATGAACTCAAGAGTCAGATGGCTGTGGCTACCCTCTGTGGGGAAACCAGAGGAATCTGCACTGGTGTGTAGTGCTTCTGGGCGCCTCCCTTTGTTCTAAGTAGAATGCTAATGCTAAAAGCACAGTTTGCATTCCTGCTAGCTCTGGAAACACAGATGCAGTCTGACAAAGCTTCCAGCTTAAATACCTTATGGGGAAAAAAATAAGTTCCAGAGATAGGACCTCCCTTGTGTACTAGTAAAACAAAGCACCCAGTGACTGTGTCAATCTGAACAGTTGGAAATTCGTGGTCACATTAATGCTATCTCATCTTCTTTGAAAGATATATTAGAGACATTGAGAAAAGAAATTTTCCACTTCTTGTGAACGCCCATTAAGGAAGTCAAGAATGTGTCTTTGAATTTTTTTCCCACCTCTTTCTTCTCCCTAGTGTGCAAAATTTTCATTGGCAGATAAAAGCAGGAGGTAAAAAGAAAAAGAAATTCCTTAGGGCAGTGAAATCTAGATCAAGGCATAGCATAATGGGAAGAAAACTGCAATGAAAAAGTTAAGGCCATGAAGAGAAAATATAACCTAACAGTATAATTTATTCATGTGTTAACATATGTTTTGAAGTATAGGAGAAGTTTAATATCAAATCATTTTTAATAATGTTTTTCATTATACAAGAGGAATATAAAGCAAATGATTACTATTTAATCTTAATTTTTTAAAAATAATTTTAAAATGTCTTGTGTTATCTCGTCACTGTCTACACAGTTGATGACATTTGTTTTCCTCCCTTTATATGTGAAAATTAGATAACAGATTACATAGTTCAATAACTGGGGCCAAACTCTTTAGAGCAAGTGATCAAGCCATCATATATTTAATTTTCAAGTCTCTGCAGATATTTACCGATGAGCACATCAATAATATATCAGTCACTTCATCTATTGCATAACTTTATCATTACTTCAGCAAGGAAAATCAGATTGTCTTTGCCTTTTCCAAGGAGGAAAATGAATGTTTAGGTATTGCCAGGACATGGAATGTTTTTAGCACTACTGGGTTTCATTTACTTTTCATTTTTAAGTTTCTTAGCTGTATATCAGAATGCAAATTTATGAATGGTAAGAATTGTATGTGTTTAATACAACTACTCTACTATATTTATTTTTCTAGTACTCTTTTATGGCATGTGATCAATACTATGACTTTTGAGTTGAGTTCAAGATGGTTGATGAATCTTCTGGACAAACTTCAGTGATGGTAAGTGGTGACAGCTAAATAATAAATGCTGGATTGAAAATTTTGATCTCAAAAATGCAACATAAATACAAGAAATATCAGATTGGGAAGTAGTGTGAAAAAATGACCTAATAGATTTCTTAATGAAACCGGTAAATAAGTTTAATATAATTGTATAAAAAAGAATTGGTCTACACTCCCAATTTGTTTGATATTGGTCTTGCTGGAAAAAAAAATAAGTCTCTTTCCCTGGAACATTTTTCCTCAAGACTTTGGCTGAACCCCATGCCACAGCTACTTCACTACAAAAAGAAGTAAAAGAGAACAGACCAACAGCCAGAAAATTATCACTGTTCTGTAGCCCCCCACTCCCCCAAAAAAAGCATTCTCAACTGGGAGCAGAGGGTAGAGAGGCCTAACTATTCTTTTTCAACTGCATCATTTCTTTCTCTACTTCCATATAAACCCAAAGGATTCCTCTGCATCTTGGCTCTTGTGCTTTACCCTGTGAATAACCTTTCTTTTTGCCACTGTAAAGAGGGAGAAAAGTGAGTTCTTCACTACAAGCTAGAAAAGGAAGGTTGTGAAGGTAAGAAACCTTTCATAAACAGGTCAAGAGAAAGATTTCCAAAGATCTAGAATTTATATGATGATATGGAATTTACAAAGGCCCTTGAATGCTCAAAAATAGGCTGGGATTTTGGTAAAGTAATGGCTAAGAGCTCAGACTTAGTTCTGAGTTTTGGTTCTGCATTACTATTGACTAGGTTACTTAAGAAAGTCATTTAACTCTCCTCATTTATAAAAAGGGAATTATAATAGTTGTAGTGGAGTGACATAGATAAGCACTTTAAAAATGCCTCACACTTAATGCATACTAAAATGATGTTAGCCATTATTTTTGCTCTTGGTAATTTAATGCATTGAGAAAAATAGATGAATGTATATCAGTTTCTATAACTTGATAACTGGAGCATACGTGCCTCCTCTAAAGAAAGTAACTGTAAATCAGTGACATCTGATTGGTGCCACGAATTCTAGCTCTTTTTGCACTTATTCATTCATATTCTAATTCATTTAACAAATATTTATTGAGTGCCAACTCTGTGTTAGGAACTGTGTTACATACTAGAGACAGAGCAGTGAAAATGCCAAGCAGATCCAGTCCCTCAATTAGCTTAAATTTTAATGATATATACTGCTTGTGTTATTTTACATGTACATGTAATAATTATTCAGTTTTAGGCTTTTCAGGGGTAAGAGCCATGTATCAAAATTCTCTGTAATCCTTATAACTATATGTATTAAATATTCATTGACTTAAATTGTAACTGATAATAAATGTTCTTTACACTTATAACAGGTAATTCAAATATTGGTCCATTATTTGAAGATATATAGCTTTTTCCTGTGGTTTGAAATTGTATGAAGAATGCCCAAAGTGTTTATTCTAATAAAAATCAGATAGAAAGCATTATTATGGGCTTAAGAAAATCCAAAATGAAGTTTTTGAAAAACAAACAGAAATTGACAAAAGTTAAATATCATTGCTATTGGTGTACTTTAACGAATAAAAGAAGTATAGGAGCAAAATGATAAAAATTCCCAAGCTGTACTTCAAATAGGTTAAAAACAAATATTTGCCAATGTAGCCTCCACTTTGCACACTACTCAAATACACAAATTTATAATATGTGCAAATTTTCTTGCTATGCTGATTATAAAGTTGAACAATGCATTCATTTTAAAGTCAATATTTGTATTCTTGTAAGTCGTTAACTGGAAGAAATATCAATCTTTTTTTTTGTTTCCTTTCTGTCTGTTCCTGTGGTGGGGTCACTGAGGTAGAGCCAGTTTCAGAACCATGGACAAAGCATTGAGAGTGCTCAGCCTTATGAGAGATACAGGAAACATTCCCCTTAGGTTGAAATATAAGAAATAACTTTATGGTAACCATCTTCCATTTTAATATGTTTTAAGGGCAAAATAAATACTAAAGAAGGTTCAGCTGGATAATATAAAGTTTACAGTTTCAAACCCTTTCTATCTTACGGAAAAACATAATGGCCCTTTTAAAGACATGCATCACTGTGATAAATGCATTTAAGTGTCATTAGGTTTAATGGCTCCTACTCATTCAGACTATTATACTGTACCTTTTAAAGTTAATTTAATGCGTACTAATGGTGTGAAATTGATGAAATTATGAATTGAGTCTCCCTGGGCACAGGTTAAACCAAGGAGGAAAGGAGAGGACAGGTTAATATTACCTTCCACCCCATTCTTCATCTGTCCTACAAAAAGATGTCAGTTCTGCCCTTGGGAAGGAAATGCTCAGTGTTAGTAAGTTGAACTTAAATTGATTTTTGTGGTTTTAAATTCAGGTAACTGTCTGTGGTTGGGTCACTAAAGGTTTGCAGTTCCCTTCAGGGAATAAGAAAATATGTGCACTTCTGAGAGTAAGTTCATATTTTATTCCACAGTTTCAGAGAATTAGATAACTTGTCACTTCCTTTCCTTTGTGTATTCATCTTACAGATTCAATTCAGAGGGTCACTCAGGATATTATTTTGTAATCTCTCCCTCACATCATCAGCAGGTATCAGACAAAATAATGGTGTTTAATCAATTTAGAATCTGAGCTAACTATTATGATAATACATACTGTTATTATTATGTGAAAAATTGAAAACTCCAACATTCTGCTCCCAAGAACACTTGCTACAGCAAAACTTTGGTTCTTAGTGTCAGGAAAACTGGAATCCAGTTTTGAACTATGACTTGCAAAAATATTAAGGATGAGAAAACTATTCACTTTAATTATGCTTGAAGGGAGAGGAGAAAGAAAAGTATACACTCACTACTTATTGCAGTTCATTTAATATTGATGGAGGGATGGCTAAGAGAAGACAGAAGTTTGTAGCTACTCTTTTGCTTCTCTATCAAGTAAAATGATCTCCAAACTAAAAAGGATAGAATAAAACTTTGTAGAGAATACTAAAGCTCAGGCTAATTAATGCTACTAGCTTCTCTTAAGGCATTTAGTTCATTAGACAGTTTATGTCCTGGGCTTTATAATCTCACCCTTTGCAAATAGGATTATAAGATTGTTAATGTCGTTGAAGAACCTGGAGATAAGGAGAGATGCTAAGGAGACAGAAATCTAGAAATGAAGTATATAGTTTTGGTTTTCACAAATTATAAGGAAGAGTCTCTAAAACAGTGTTTGGTGAACCAACATAAAATATTAGGCAATATTCTGAAACAAATTAATAAAAAGATGGCTTCTGAGTACTTGAAAAAGAAAAAATGATATTCAGAAATCACCTTGGTCGTCAAAGAATAACTTAGCAAGCATAGCATTTTTTTTTTTTTTTTACAGATAGGGTAAAGACTAGTAAATCTGAGAAATGGTCAGGACAGAAGTCACAAAAGCAGAAGTTTACTTAGACAAGACAATTAACACAAAGGAGCTGAGTGGCCTAAATGATGTTATTTTCCCAGGGAAGCCAGAAATCTGGGATTTTTATGTGAATCATTGTGATTTTTAAAAATGTAACTGCAACTTTTTATTAATGAATATGCTCCTGATTCTAAAACAAAACAAAATACATCTGTAGAATGAACCTGGCCCATAGGCTGCCAGCTTGGGACACGTGGCAAAGCATATGGACCTTGGTGAGGCACCTGACAAGGTTTCACATATCATTACTGAGAATTTTTGCCTAGGGGGCAGTACAGACATTACAATTAGATGAGTTCAAATTTAATCTCAATATAAGGAAAATTGGATCTTCCCAGTGATGGCATGGGCAGCCCTTAACGCTAGAAGTACTCACCTTAACCACCATTTGGCAATTCAAAAGACCATATGGGAAAATAACCTGGAACTGAATTTTGAAATTAATGTTAATATTTTCTTATAAATGTGAATACACTATTGTGTATATACATGTCTTCTTTCATTCACTCATTTATTTGAAAACATTTATTAAAAACCTACTATTGCCAAGCACTGTTCTAGGTGCTGAGAGTGCCATAGGAACAAAAATCTTTGCTCTTACGGAGTTTACATACTATGTTTGCCCTGTCTGGACATTAAGTTATATGAGCACTTTACAAATGTGTATTTTTGTGTGCTAACTTCATTCTGGAGGTTTGCTCTGTATTAAGCATAAGATATGAAGTTACTCGGTGAAAAGCACATGACACTGTGATAAATGGGTGTTGTTAGCTAGTACCTTTATTTATTCATTTAAATTTTCTTTCTAAAATGTTTATTATGCACCTGCCATTCTGCTAGGGCAACATGCTAAACTAGATGGGATATAGAGTCAACTAGTATAGGCTGGGATACGTGGTCACACTCCACAGGCACCAACATTTTGAATACTTTGGTAACTCAGCAGCCCAAATGCCCTACCTTACCTTTGATCAGCTTTCCACAAACTAAACAAATTAGAAAAGAGGATGAAATCATCTGACACCGGCAGTGGTTGTTCCAACATCAGTACAGAAGGGAAAATACCTTGCCTTTGTTTTTAAATCCCATCATGCTGTGGCAAACTAATTCCAAAACGAGGTGGCAAACATGCTGAAGTCCAGTACAGACCCATGAAAGAACCTATTTTAGTATAATTTGGGGCTTTTCTATCCATATTCGTGAAGGGATAAGGTAAATGATTTTAAAAAATTACCACGTATTCAAAATAATCCCATCTGATTTTTTATTTAAATTAAAAAAAAAAAAAGGTCAGAAACAACTGGGGGAGTTAGGTTGTGACTGAGTTTATTTCTCCTTGTATTGATTCAGCCACAGTCAAAGAATCAATATTCTTTTCCCCCAAATCTGGATCTTGCTGGCTGGAAGGTTTAGGAAGATATTTTTCAGTTGTCCAAGAGACATGCCTACGTTTCTTGAGAAGCAAAGTTAAAAACAAGGCGATAGGTCATTTTTATGCTTGAAAATAGATTATTTAAAGAAAAAAACTCATGGCCCTGAAGAATGCCTTTGTAAGCCATATATTGTTATAGGAAAATGTTTTCTTTTTTTTTTCCCCTTTCTGATGAGTGAACATTCTCACTGAAGTTTGTTGGTCATCAAAGTTCATTTTAGAACTAGTAGAGGCACAATGAGTTAAAGTTTCTTAAAAGCATTTTTTTAGGAATGCATTTTAATAATGTTGTTATGGTATTATTAAAATAATATGGTATATTATTTTAATAGTATGGTATACCTCTCTACCTATCTTTTTTTCATAGAGTTTTTAAAAATTCACTTTGAGAATGCCAAGGTTTTCTCATCCCTTTTTTTTCCCAAAGGGATCTCTACAGCAAACCAAAGGCCATAGAGTTTAAGCAAAATGAGTTAATGTGCTCTGAAAAGAGAGACAGAAAAAGCCCACATATAGATGACTTGGTGATTAAGCCTGGGAGACAACTTGAATAATCATTATCATAAATTATAGAATAAAAAGCCAAATATAGCTTCTAGTTTCTACAGAGCTAAATATACTGCTGAGATGTGCCACTCTGATAAAGACTTGAAGTAATTTTAGGAATATTTTATAATTTAAAAAGCTTAATGAAAATTGTCTTTTTCTAGAAGGAATGATAGGTCGTTTCTCAGATGGCAACTGGGATGTGCGGTGACCTAGTTCTCTCTCTCGTACCACTGGTCACAAGCTGTTCTGCAGAGCTGGGCTTGCCTTCCTCACCACTTCCTGGAGCACCTCCCAAAGCCTTGCCATTATACAGCACACCCAGTGTTGGGATAATTGTAGGTGAATAAGTCTCTTTCAAAGTTACATCTTTATTTTTACATATTTGGAGACGTAACTAACCTCTAAACCTGGTATTTCATGGATATTATTCCTTAGATGAAGGCTAAGTAAAAAAAAATGTGTGCCAATTTAAATGATAGTATTAAGTAAAGAGTATTATAATTTGTATTTAGAGATGATAAACATTGACAAGGATACTAGAGTAACTGAAGTTCTGGAAATAGTGTCTTCTCCCATGGAGAAAAATGCTTTGGAATTTGATGTACTTACAAAATGACTTTTGAAAAAAGTTTTTATTTTGAAATAATGATAGATTCACAGGAAGTTTTAAAGAGAGTACAGAGACGTCCCCCCAATGATTATATCTTACATAGCTATAGTATAATATCAAAAGTAGGAGACTGACATTAGTGCAATGTGTGTGTATAGCTCTATGACACTTTATCCCACATGTAGATTCATATAACCATCATCATAATCAAGATACACAGCCTGGGTTTCCCTGGTGGCGCAGTAGTTGAGAGTCCGCCTGCCGATGAAGGGGACACGGGTTCGTGCCCTGGTCCGGGAAGATCCCACATGCCGCGGAGCGGCTGGTCCCGTGAGCCATGGCCGCTGAGCCTGCGCGTCCGGAGCCTGTGCTCCGCAACGGGAGAGGCCACAACAGTGAGAGGCCCGCGTACCACACACATACAAAAAAGATACACAGCCTTTCCATCATGACAAAGATCTCCCTCATGCTACATTTTTATAGTCACAGACCCTTTCAACCCCATCTCTAAGCCCTGACAATCAGGGCAATTGTAAGATTACTCTTTTATGCTTATCTGCTACACGCTGTTACTAAAATGTGAGAAAATCACAGGACTGGGTGTTAGGAGAAGACTGGTTCTAAGTTTGCCACTGGTTAATTCATGTTCTTGGGCTACTTACTCTCTGCCAGCCTCAGTAGCTCATCTATAAAAATGAAGATTTGCACTTTTTTTTTTTTAGGGCACCAGCATTTAAGAGCTCATATGATTATTTGGTCTCAATTATGATACCACTTTAAAGACTACTGCATGCAAAACAAGTTAATAAAATTTGATTTAAATATGTGGAGATCAACCAGGATTGAGCAGTGTGTTATAAACGTATTCTGCATTAAAACAGTGTCATTGTCACATAACTCAAGAAACCAAGAGCTGCATTATGATAATATATTGCTGCTGTAAAATCTGAAGCAAGTAAAAAACATCATTTCAACCATCTCTCAAGGGGACAAGTGCTGCTGTTCTCCCAAATGTACAGGTGGAGAAAACTTGGCACTGTGATTACCTGACTTCCCTTGCCCCAAAAACACCTTTGGAGGAAGAAGCAGCAAACATCTCTAATATGTGCCCAGCCAAGTGTCTGAGCTGGCAGTGCTGCAGTAGAAACTTTAAGTTGAAGATTTTAAACTGTGGGGTTCCAATTTGGCCCTTTTCTGAGAAGGGAGATTCAGACGCTGAAGCTGCTCTTTGCTTCTGCTGCCCAGGGTCAGGGGTCAGGACCAGAGGACCTGCCAGGAACCTAGCAGTGGAGTTTCCTGCTTTCCTTGATGTCACTACTTACTCAACACTGGAGAACAAGAGAAAAACAACAGGAAAGCCGTTTACTCCAAGTGGCGCCTTCCACTTAAAGCTTTAAGAATCTCTTCCCACGCACCAATTCAACCTTACAGATCTCTTCCTCCCTACAGTTCACTCCTATTTTAAATTCACCCAGCATGAGGATGTTCTGAGCTCATCAGCTGAGCCCTTCTAACATATTGATGAAAAATGGGTCCTCCCTCCTCACCTCAAATAATCTGGTGAAAAATTCCCAAGGAAGCAGAAACTTGAAAAGTGTCCTCTGGGGACTCTGGACCATCCACGTCGTGGGAGAGATCTACCAAAGCTTTCTTTCTGGATACCATCAATTCTTTACTGAACCTTCATTATCAAAAGGCACCATTTCCAAGCCCCACTCTCACTCCCAAGGACAATTACTAAAGGGATACATCCCCCCACCAACCGACGGCCTGGTCAACCGTGCCTGCAGCAACGAGGAGTCCAGCTTGACAATCTCAATCACCAGACAGGAACACTGTCCCCTCAGCGTCCCTCTGCTGAGCGTCCCCATTTCCCACAACCTTCTTCTGTGTGTCCCCGAGCACCCTGGATAACGCCCCCGCCCTGCCGCCACCACCGGAAGGAGCGGTCCCGGGGTCCGGAGCATCCATCTCGGCCCTCATTGGACCACAGAGGACCAGTGGCCCTCCCGCGCCCGTGGGCACTGTCCGCAGAGCCCGCACAGACGCCTGCTCTTACCCTTGCTCTCCCAGAAGGGCCCCATCGCGCCGTCCAGGAGGAGGCATCCACGCGCGCCCGGGAGGCCGGGGCCCGGCTGGGCTGGCGTCGGGTGTGGATGGGGCCCGGCGCCTCCGCGGGTGTGCGCTCGGGCTCGGGGAGCCGGGCACGGCCCGCTCCGCCCGCGCCAGCCCGGGCCGGACACGTGGTGCCTTCGCCGCCCGAGCGCTGGGATCCGGGTGGCGGCCTCTCGGCCTCTGCAGCCGCTGGGCCGCGGCCGGGGCTGCGAACCGAGCGGGGAGAAGGGCGGGGACCAAAGGGCCGGCGCCGGTAATGGGGGCACGGCGACGCGCTCCTGCTCCGGGGGATTCCCGACCCACAGGCTCAGTCCCAGTCGCCAGGGCCCCAGCCGCCTGCGCTGCAGGCTCGGTTTCCCTAAGCCTCTCGGGGTGCGGGCGGCGCACTACATAGACTCCGGGCTCCAGCCAGCGGAGGGATCCCGGGCTAAGGGCGGGAAGGTGTGCGTTGCACGATCTCCCTCTCATGCCCGCCCAGATCCGCCGGGTCTCTGAGGCTGGAGTGCGCCTCGCGGTCTTCACTCACCCCAGTTAACCAATGCCCTGTCCCCGCGCAGGAGGCGCAAACCACTGAAAACCGCAGCGTGGAGCTGAGGTGTCTTTTCTCCCCGGGAAAATTTCTCTGGCGACCGCAGCCTGTGTGAGGCAGCGAAGGGAACACTGCCCAAAACTCAGGGTGAAGACTTAGCCACAAGCTCTTTCCGACTTCTCCAGTGACCTTGGGCGCCTCGTCTAAACAAGGTGTCTCCGTCCGAATTTCCTGGTCCTGGGGATAAACGTGGCCATTCACTTTCTAACTCTCAGGACACAAATAGCAATTGCGCTTAAAAAAACAAGGTAAAATACCCTAGACTTCTTTAATATAGATATAATTTGCATCGACTTTAGGCAAGGCTGAGGGGAACCTCGGCACTGGGAAGAAAAGGGTTCGAATTTGTGAGTCGCAATGCAAAACTAGTCCCACTGCCTGCTTTCCTGGGAAGGTAGGTTTTTGAAGAGATTGGCGGGAAGGTACTCTCTTCTCTCAGACTTGCCAAGAGCCCCTGTTCGCCCCATCAAGAACATTCAGCTTTACTAAAGAGCTTCACGATGGAACTGGTTGCGTCCTTCCGGCCAACCATAACTAAGGGTCAAAGGGCAGTCACCACCTTCAGGCTAAAGGCTCTTCCAGGTAAGTTTCTTGTTATGTAAGTTGTTTACTCTTAGATTAATGTTCGTTTTTACCCCTAAGGGGAGCTTTCTGTACAGAAGACTGCTTTTGGAAAATAGCATCCCCGTCCTTACCCTGACTCCCACCCCCACCCCCACCCCTTTCCCTGATTCCCCTTCTCACCATATTCAGGAGAGCTTAGCCCACACAATCAACTTACAACAGACTTCTATTTCTGTGTGTGAGAACTTGGCAGTGCAGAGTTTATACAATTGAAACCCATCAGTCTCACATTACTTAATTTGGCACATGTTAAAGGTATGAAGCATTGTAGTCTGTCGTTTCAGCTCCTTTTCCTCTGGTGATCCCTTCTACTTCTCTCTGATCGTAAAGGCTTAGACTCTAAGATTTCTTCTCTCTGGTGTTTTCTAAATCTTGGAAACCCCTTCCTCCATGAAAAATGCAGATTCATAACATAATGGAACTCCCTCACAACAAAAATTCTTCTTTTGACAAAGCTTGACACTACTAGGTCTTAGTATGTACCTTATGCTGCGCCTCTCTCTTCACCTGCATTCAAGGTCACCAGTGAATTGAAGCCTTCCTTGACTTTTTTGTAGCAGAGATCAATCCATCCCTTTGGCTCCTTGTCAGAACTGCTGTCTGCGTCAGCATTTTCTTCACCAGCTCATGGTCTCTTGGGACTGTGTCCAGGGAATTTGGTTTTCTCTCTTCCTTCTCTCCATAATCCAGGATTCCAGGCCTTCTGCATCACATATTCCTGGGTTATTTCCTTTGAATCCCTCCTAGTTTCTTAGAAGAATATTGTGAAGCTAAAAAAAGAAAGTTAATATCTAACATGGAAATGTAAGATAATGATAACGTGTCTCATGCCCTTGCAAGTTTACAGCTTCCTTTAAAGGAGGGATTCCCACCTTTTTTGGAGGGAAATGTCATCATATTTTTATTCTGAAGCCTTCAGAGCACTGGGAGTGTGTGTGCATTCGAGGTGGGGTGGGATCGGTTGGGTATGGGGTGGTAAAGTGGGGGAGAGGGAAGAGTGGTGTGGCACTGATGTTGATTTTCTGAGTGGGAAGTGTCACGTGGACCAGAAGATGGGAAGAGGAGAGGGGAAAGTCCTGATAGGAATGGTTTTCATCAGAGTGGCTGCAGTGCTGACTGCTGTGGAACAATGGGTTGGGGGAGTTGTCCCCACGAGCTTACTTTCTTACTCATGGTCAATATAAATCCTCCACAGTGCATCTTCTGTAAGATGACCTTCTGCAATTAAGGTTACAATAAATACCTCTAGATGAATATCAAAGTACAAGCCACTGAATTCAAACTTACCTGGGCATATTACAAAAATACAGTGTAATTATAGAAACTGCTGTAGAACTCATTTTAAAAGAAAGGGTTAAACCAGGGGGTTTATAGAATCTTGGCGATAGAAGGGACTTTAAAAGATTAACTAGTCCAGCCTTTGAGATATTGTGTCAGTCATGCTTCCTCAGTTCTTGGGTTAAAAAAGTCTTTCTCTCTTATCTACTTGTTTCTTCTTAGATACTAGATTTGAATTAGACTAGAGAAGATTCTTGTATGGTTTCTCTAGACTTGAGAATAAAGTTAAATAACCAGCTCACAAGTTGGGAAGGTTCAAATGATGCACAGAAGCCACATGGTCCTTTCAGAAACCCAGAGTTAAAGGAAAACACATTCAGTTAAAGTGATTGCAAAGAAATACCAACTTTTCTTTTCTGGGGCTAAACTGTAATTGTCTTGTGCTAAGAATATTTGAAGTTTAGTTCTTCACAGCTTTTATCAAAATATATAGAGCTAGTACCTGTCTATAATTTATTTATTCATTCAGCAACATTTACTCAGTACTGTATTCCAGACCTATTTTGTTTTTCCTCATCCATTTTACATTTCCATAAAGCTTATTTAAGTTTTATTAGATTGATATGTTACTCCTCTAAGTTACCAGAATGGGGAAAAACTCACGTTTGCTGAGTATGTACTATGTACCAGGCACCAATTCATATCATCTGATTTAATTATTACATTTTCCTTAAGAAGTTGTCACACTTTACTGATGAAGAAAAGGAGGTCAATGACTTGTTTACAATAACAAAGCTAGTAAATGTTGGAGTGAGGATGTGAACCCAAATCTTTCTGACTATTCTGTATTCCTGTTCACTGCTGGGGCTTTCTGGAGGCAATGCCTTTATTCAAAGGAATAGTCAAATGGGAGAAATATTAGATGCTGCTGAAGGAAGAACAGGGAGTGGATTTGGTCAACTTATGTCACTCAACTCAAACAGAAGACAAGTAGCTTTGTCTTTTCTTGTAGAAAATCTAATCAAAATCCTTGGGAAGGGGCTTCTCTGGTGGCACAGTGGTTGAGAGTCCGCCTGCCGATGCAGGGGATGCGGGTTCGTGCCCTGGTCCAGGAAGATCCCACATGCCGCGGAGCGGCTGGCCCCGTGAGCCATGGCCACTGAGCCTGCGCTCCGGAGCCTGTGCTCCGCAACGGGAGAGGCCACAACAGTGAGAGGCTCGCGTATCAAAAAAAAAAAATCCTTGGGAAGATTGGAAAACTGTGTTAGTCTCCCTTAAACCACACATATGATGATGAATATTTATTTAAAATATTTGGAAGAAAAATTATGTATTATAATTCCTATATCTACACTGTGACTATAAAATATTTAAAGTATTAGCCAAGCCAACAACTTTTATTCATAACAGATTGTGTTAGTGAAAGGAGATGCATGGTGAGTTTGAACAAACTGTATACCCTCTCTGTGTCTATAGTTCTTCATCTGTTAAATGGAAGTAGTAAGTATAATGCTTCAGGAGTTTGAGGTGCCAAAGGAAATAATGGAAACAAAAATGCTTTGAGAACTATGGCTACATATGCATTCTTGTATATGACAACAAGAAAGGAGCTAAATGGAAATCACATAGTGAGCTTAGTGGAAAAGGAATATTTTATAATTCATGTAAGCTTTGATCACAGTTATGAAGTTTTAGCCTAAATGGAAAATGTGTAGGTTATTTAATATCTTCCATCTCATAAATGAAGAAACAAATGCTCAGTGGAAATAAATAGTCTACAGTCACATCACATTCTTAAGAATATTGTTGAAAATTCTAAAATAAGAAAGTGATACCATCGGACGAGCCAGAATTAGTCAATAACTATTTTTTGAGTACCTACTCTATATCAGGCACTGTTTTAGGTGCTGGAAACGTAGTGGTGAACAAAACAGTTTCATTTCTGCTGTGCAAAGTCTGATATTCTAATGGAGTCAGAAAAAAATATATGAACAAACAAATCGTTTCAGGCATTGATAAGTGTTTTAGAGAAGTTAAAATAGACAATGTGGTTATGATGCCAAGGTTTTTGGTCAACTGAGTGAATGGGGGTGCAATTTACTTGGATGGGGCAAGATGTGATTGTGATGGTTGGGATGAGAATGGGAGAAATGATTAGCTCTGTTTTGGTCATGTGAAATGTCAAATAATAATCAGGCATCCAAATGGAGCTATGGAAGCTATGGAAGTCTGAAGCTCAAAGGTTGGAGATAAACATTTGAGAGTTTTCATCACATAGACAGCTTCCAAGCCACGGAGTTTTTTAAAAAGTGGGTAATTTGTTCTTAACTGTAAAGGGCTTTCTTTGGTCAGGTTGCTGTGTAAGTGGGGTAGTTCTAACATGTCTTAACTTGTCCCCACAAACCAAAGCCACCT
Source organism: Aethalodelphis obliquidens (assembly GCF_003676395.1). NCBI lineage: Eukaryota > Metazoa > Chordata > Mammalia > Artiodactyla > Delphinidae > Aethalodelphis > Aethalodelphis obliquidens. Next base: position 18,728,613 of record NW_020837983.1, read on the forward strand.
GAAGATGTTCAGCTATAGGCTAGCAGACCATCACCATAGCAACAGTGTCTTCTCAAAGCAGATGGGGAATCTTTTCTCATTTTGAGGTTCAGTCATGTCCGCCATTTTAAAATGAAGGTGTTCATGACCACACTGTTATTCCTTTTATTAAGGCCCAAATGTGTACCTCAAATCCATTCAATAACTGTTGTGATGAGAAGGGACTATTGACCTCTCTGCAGAAACGGGTTTTCATTAATGCATTATACCCCCAACTTCTGAGTTGAACTTAGGTGACATAATTCTGTATTTAAGAAAGTTGTGTAAAGCCATCATTCAATTTAGATTTTCTTATCAAAATTATCTTGAGAGCCTATTTTTGTGTATCTTTTAATTTTTGTGTGTTTTAAAAGATTTATTTTTCACTGTTTTCACAATAATCTTTATTTAGTACTCTGGGAGCAGTTGCTATATCTTGCCCAAAGGAATTTGTTCTTAGATAAAAATTCTTTTAATTTAGAGGAAGAAATAATGAGGCCAGAGATTAGGCCTGAATGACTTCAGGTATTCAGAGTGAAGTCTGTGACCTAAAAGGCTCTCTAATGCCCCCAAATACCCAGGTTTCACAATGACTTACTGTTCTGCCTTTGGAGAATAATTTCTATTAGTTCAACATTGGATTTTCCTTGTAGTTCTGTTTTATTTTTTACAATAAAAATGCACAAGCATATTATAGAAAATTTAAAAATATAGAAAAGCACCAGAAGAAAAAAAAATCATTCATAATCTCTCAAAGATAAATACTAATAACATTCATGTGTATATTCTTCTTATATAACTTTTAAAATAAAATGAAAAATACTGAATATACTATCTTTTAAAATAATACCTTTTTCTGATCACAAATACATTATAGAAAATTTAGAAAATACGTAAGTGCAAAAAAACCCAGAAAAATAAAATGACTTCTATCCCATTCTCTGAGGTAATCATTATTATAAAATTTCCTGCATTTTTTAAAAGTTATTCTTTTTTAAAAAAATTAATTAATTTATTTTTTTGCTGTGTTGGGTCTTCGTTGCTGCACACAGGCTTTCTCTAGTTGCAGCAAGCGGGGGCTACTCTTTGTTGCGGTGCGCAGGCTTCTCATTGCGGTGGCTTCTCTTGTTGCTGAACCCAGGCTCTAGGCACATGGGCTTCAGTAGTTGTGGCGCGCCGGCTCAGTAGTTGTGGCTGGTGGGCTCTAGAGCACAGGCTCAGTAGTTGTGGCACACAGGCTTAGCTGCTCTGTGGCATGTGGGATCTTCCCGGACCAGGGCTCGAACCCATGTTCCCGCGTTGGCAGGGAATAATGCGTTCTTAACCACTGCTCCACTAGGGAAGTCCCAAATTTTCCTGCATTTTTAATGAATGTATGTATTATACATATACATATGTATAATGTATGTATTTTTTGTTAAAACTTTACAACTTGATTTTTCCACAGAACTTCATACATTACATCATATGGCTGCACTATGCAGTTGTCTGCTAAAATGTAGATACTCATGTACAGTGCCATGTTTCATGCAAAGGGGGAGGTTCACATCAAATTAAAATGAGTGTCTTTAACAATTTTATGCAAAATAAATCAAGAAAATAAGGCTACCAAGGTCATTGTTAAGGGGAATATAAGTAGGAAAATAGCAAGTTTCTAAGATATAGGTATGAAAGGATTAGGGCAGCCCCCAAGATTGTTGATTATGCATGTGTGAGCATAAGGGTGTGACCAAGGCATTGTATTGTAGGTCAGTTATAGTTACAAAGATTATTCAAAAGGTATTGAACAATATTAAAGCATCCATGTATTTTACACAGTATGGTTATACACACATACACACGTAGATATAGATACAGGAACAGATATAGGTATAGATATAGACCATCATCACCAAATTGTTGAGGTTTATGGGATTAATGTTTTCAGTTTATAGACTATTTCAAACTGGCACTGATCAGGGAGGCCTGGATGGAAGAACACCCTAGGTATTCACTTTTTTGGAGACTAGCAGACTGGGAACCAGTAAACCAGGTTCCTACATTTTATACAACCAGTGTGGCTCTTTGACAGGGTTAATAATGCGTTTTTCATAGTGAAGTTCATAGACCAGTACTGGCTGCAACAGAGATATTTTGGGGCTTTAAAAATTTTGATTTCTGGAGCCCATTCTAAACCAAATAAATCAAATTCTCAGGTTAAACACACTTCCCAGGAAATCAAATCAATATTAGAATGATTGGGAATTAATTTAAGGAATTGAGAAAAAAATGCCTGTGAGCTCCCTTAGCATTAGGGATTTCTTTTTTTCTTATATGTATCTCTGGTACCTAGCATAGTGCCTGGCCCATGGGAGGTGATATTTATATATTTACTATATTGACCATTTTAAAAAATACTTGTAATAAGCTCTTGCCTTATACTGTAACATGTTTCTCCAAAACATCTTGTAACAACTTTTCAAACAACTTCTCATAATCTCTGTGATGGTGCCTTGCATACAGTTGGAACTTGATGAATGTTGATTACATGAATGGGTAAAATGATGTGTGGTTACACATAATCACTCTTAACCTCAGAACAGTGGGCTACCCCCAATAACCTAGGACGCTGCTTTTGTCCTTGGAAGTATCAAAACTGGGAGTCAAACCCTCTGCATTTAATATCTGCCAAAATGGGCCATGGTTGAACCACTGCTGAGCTCCACTTGGAAATCTATAAAGTAAAGGAAGTTGTGAGATTCAGTGAGATAATATCCATGGAGATACTTTAGATCAATAAAGTGCTTTGCAAATGTAAGTTATTGTTCTTCTCCATCACACTGTAAAGGTTGAGTGAATGATTTAGTTACAGCAGACAATTCCATGTGAAATTTATTGGCTGCCATTCTGTTTCAGGGTGTTGGACTAAACCAACAGTAAAAGATATATATTTTGAGAATAGACTAAACATGGTTAAAAATCAATCACATATTACCATGGAACAAATAGAAACATTCTAATGTCATGCTAAAGCTACTGAATTAGGAATCTATAAAATTCCATGGGTTATACAGGATGAATCTTGTAAAACACATTCATATGCTTTTGAAAATGCTATTTATTATGCTGTATAACTGATGTGCCTGGTCACATATATTCTTGGACCTTAACTCATGGGAGATTGATTCTTTGTAAAACTCACATTCTATTAAATGGAGGCATTAAACTTTTCTTGGAAATACTTATGCCATCTTATCATCCTCACAGTCAAGGTTTAAAGCTTTCCTCATATTTGTTTCAGACTGATATTTTATTTAAAAAGTTGAAATTCTTGGGTTTCAGTAGATACATTTATTCTTTTTATTTTTTAACATCTTCATTGGAGTATAATTGCTCTCCAGTGGTGTGTTAGCTTCTGCTTTATAACAAAGTGAATCAGCCATACATATACGTATGTCCCCATATCCCCTCCCTCTTGCGTCTCCCTCCCACCCTCCCTATCCCACCCCTCTAGGTGATCACAAAGCACCGAGCTGATCTCCCTGTGCTATGCGGCTGCTTCCCACTAGCTATCGATTTTTCAGTTGATACATTTAAACCAGTACACAGGCCCTCTTAGTTCTTGCCGTGTGAAATAATCAAATCAAACAAATATGGAAATGGAATTTGTAGTGATATTATATTCCTGTGCCTGTAAGTGAATTTAATTCATCCTCTGGTCCTCTGACCTAGTTGGTGAAATCACTGGCCATAGCGGATCTGCATGCTTGTTCTTTACAACTTTACATTCGCCCTTCTAGACACCAACTCTGGAAGCAAATTTCCTTTTTTTTTTTTCCCTAGAAAAGTTCATTATATTTTCCTTCATATAATACTAAATGTTTAAGGAAGAAAATAAACGTGATATGAGAACCTTTCTTTTCCTGAAGGTATTAAATGTGAGAGGAAGCTGGTAATGGTCAGTGCCTGGCAGGTAGGAGCCCATCAATTATCGCTGCTAGTTAGTGCTGCTTCACTACAGAGTCGTCTTCAAATTTTCAGTTCTGTAAGCTCCTAGAGGCCACTGACCGTGCCTTAGTAACCTTTGTGTTGCTGCATCACCTAGCACAGTCCCTCACACATAGGAGTTTTACTAAGTTTTGGTGAAAAAAATGAGTGAATCTGTGAATTAAAGAGAGAATTGAATGAGACAACATGTGTGCAAACAGCCTGTAAATTATAAAATGCTGTCTAATAATAAGGGATTACTATTGTTTTTACTATTTGGAGTAATTAAAAAAATGTTTTTGAAGTATGACTACCTGCAGAAAAATATAAGATCATAAGTGTGAATTTCCAAAAAGTGAGCCAACCCATATAACCAGCACCCCCCCAAAAAAAATTCCCAACATTGCAGAAGCCCCTCTTATGCCCCCTCCCAGTCACTCTCTCCCCCAGGGGTAACCACTGTCTGACTTCTGACATATAGATGTGTTTTACCTGTTTCTGCATTTCATAAAATTGAATCATAACAGAATATACTCCTTTTGTGTCTTACGTCGCCTCACCATTAAGTTTGTGAGATTCACTCATGTTTTTGGATGTAGTGATAGTTTGTTCATTCTCATTGCTACATAGTATCCCTATGTATGAATACATTTCAGTTTATTTATCCTTTCTACTGCTGAGGGACTTTGAGTTGTTTCCAGTTTTTGGCTATTAAGAATAATAAAATAATATTCTTCCATATGTCTTACGCCGAAGATATGTACTCATAGAAGAGGAATAGCTGTGGGGTATAGATACAGTCAGGTTTATCCGCTGCTGCCGAACAGTCTTCCAAAGAAAGTACACCTCCTTACATTCCCATCAACAGCAGACGAAAGTTCTATTTGCTCTTCATCCTAGAACAGGACTTGGCATGGCCTCGCTTCTTCATTTGAGCCATTCTGATGGGTATGAAGTGTTATTACAATGTGTTTTAATTTGCATTCCTATGATGACTAATGAAGTGGTGACCCTTTTTATTGGACGTTTGGATATTCTTTTACAAAGTGCCTGTGGAGGATTTTGCACATTTTCTAACGTCTGTCTCTTTAAAATTTCTGTAAGTGTTCTTTGTATATTCTGGGTATGGGTTCCTTGTAAGATACAGGTATTGCAAATATCTTCTGTGTGAATAATTTAAATCTGCAGTCCATTCAGTGTGAAGCCTCCCCACAATTACCAGCGACTGGTGGTGTCGGCCTGGTGTGCAGTTGAATCCCCTGAGTGGATTTTATGAGGTACCAGCTCTAGGGCCTTATTCCTGAACAAATGAATCAGAATCCCTGGGGGTGGGGACTGGCCCTGCACTTTGTTCATCACTGTATCCCCAGATATTGAAACAGATATTTAACATTTAATCTTTAGTTCAAGATTCAGTGTTTCACCAAACCATATATATATATATATATGTATATATATACACACAATACAATCTGAATGCATTTTCTCACATGATTAAAGTAAATTACACAGTTTATAGGACTTGATAATAAGGAAAAATAAAAATTTATTTTTACATGTTTACTCTGTATTCATGAGGGTAATAAAATAAACTTTCTAATAGAATATTTAGTAATAGCTCATATAAAAATGAAAGAGTCATTTAAAATTACTTTTAACTTGTTCCTCATAAAACAATGCCATGATTTAAGACGTTTTTAAGGGGGATTATGTGATTTTGTATTTTTCGCCAAGGAGGTTTATAGCTCAAAATCAGCTGGGTTCTGTGGGTCTGGAGGGGAAAATGGGTAGAAATGAAAGGGCTGCAGGTTGTGTGGCTCATGATTAAGAATATGAGGTGACAGCTGCCCAACAATGCAGACACCTTTCAGGAGGCTGTGAATGACCCATTATGAAGAGTAATCACAGGGAGTTTGAATTTCCATTTGGATGGAAATTTCCACAGTGGGTCAGAGTAGATGACCTATAACAGTACCTTGCAGCTTTAAACTCTATATATTTTTGCAATGTGACCCCTGATATAATGCAAACACAGTTCTTCCCCTGGAGGTGAAATCCTCCCAAACCCTGTTGCTCTTGACATTCTTGACCTGGATACAGGAGCATACTTCACCTTAGGGTTTTGAAAGTCACCCTTTGAAGTTTTCACCAAAATATTTTCCTGTCATTGATCTAGCAGACAGGGTCTTAACAGACTTCCATCCTCCTTTTGGATTTATTCTTGCTCTGTATTTTTAGGGACCTCCCTCAGCTAGATCCAAGATGCTCTGTGAAATGGAAATACAGCTGAGTGAAAAGCAAGATTGACAGTGAAAATCCTCAATCTGCCATTTACGAAGGATAATTTTTCAACATTAAATATAAAAAGCTCTGCCTGATGGTTGCATTATAGCCAGTGGGGAGTCTTGTCAACCAACGTGCTGGGAAACAGGTTTATACAACTCATTCTTTTCAGTAATGATTGCCTTTAAGTGAGAGCACCCAAGCACGTTAAATAAGACTTAGTTTGTAATTGTCAGATATTAGTGTAATGGATTCAGCTAAAAGGGTTTTAGACATTTGGGCCAATTTGGCCCACTTTTCTAGAAGCAGCGTGGTATGAACCTCCCCCTTGATGAGAGGACAATGTGAAAACCCTGGATGCCTGGCTTTATTTATGAACTTTTCCAGACTCACTTGTTACCCAACCCTGCAACGCTGGCGTAAGGCAGGCCTGTAACAAGCAAAACCATTGGTGGGACGTTGCTGACTCCAGGCTGCATTAAAATCCGGAGCTTAATTCTCAGGCCGAAAACCCACAATCACAAATATTTTCAGTTGGCTTCTTAACTCGCATTTCCAAGTGTTATATGAGATTCGTTAGGCATCCTTTTAGTCTTATGTTAGGAAGCATGCTGTGTCTCAGTTCCCAGGATGTGTCCTGAACTGTTCAACATATTGGGCCTGTAGCAAAGATTGTAAAAGTTTTGGTATAAAGAAACATGACACTTCAAGTTAGTCTTTTCTTGGGTCTCTGATACATAGGGTGTATACCTACAACAGGGAAATCGCACCAAGTCTGTTAGTAACTCAATCAGCTCGTCAAGGCTGGTCCTAAATTGTCATATCTCGGTGGGGTTGGCATGTTATTTACAGAGTTAGGAACCATTTGAAGATCTCTTGTAATATTGCCTTGGGAACATGTGGGGGAGATTCCAGAGAAAACGTGATTATTCTGATAAACAAATAGCCAGGGCCTGTGGTCTTTAAGCACGTAGGGATCTTTGACTTAACATCAGAGAAACTTTGGTTGGGGACAGAAGCTCCCTGGTGGGAATATTCATTTTAGAAATCCCCTTGGTTATAGGGGAATCCTTGAGTCTATGAGAATATTCTGTATCACAGCCATGCCCAGATTCTGTCATGGATGAACCACATTTTTTCCATCTTTTAAAAAGTACTGATTAGTTTTCACAGGTAATACATGAATACACTACTGTGGGAATATTTCGAGCAAGGAAGAACTATAATCAGGATTAAAGAGTTAGTCTGTCTTCACTACTGCCTCTAATTCCACTCCAGCTGACCCCACCCTAAAAGTAGTCACTATTAATAGCAGAGTAGCATTGTATGATCTTTTAAATGCATTTACATGTATGAACACATACAGATACATAGTTCGGCAAATATTAAAGGAATCATAGAGTATGCCTGTTGTTTTTTTTTGCTACTTGCTTTTTCATTTAAAAATGTAAATTAAATTATGTTTAACCAGAAACCATTAGGATTCGGGACTGCTGTCCCTGTTTACAATCTCAGAATTGGAGTTTTCCAAAGGGCCCCCTCACCCGTGGACTGTACTGTTTCATTTCACCCCCCCGCATTGTCCTTTCCATTGTCTCTCAGTCCAGCTGCATCAAGAGGAAAAACATTTCATTCAGTGCAAAAACTCAGAAAGCCTTGTTTGTGTTTTCAGATTAAAGTATTCTTACGATTTGAGCCAACAGAGTGAGAAAATGGAAAGACTAACAAAGATTTCAATTTAAAAAGCTAAACTGTCTACATAGATAGGCTGCTTAAGCAGCAAAGGAATATTTCTCATAGCCTCAGAGATAGAAATGGGATAACTGCTAAGAAAAATGGGTCAGTCTGACCTGTTATCCTGTTTCTACCAAATTCTAGTAGCTTCCCTTGTCCCTTCTTTTATGACCATTTGACAACTGAGCAGAAGGCAAGAGCTCTTCCTGCAAAAGTTGAGCTTGACTGCTTACAATTTCCTCCCTCAGGGGGTTCCCACCCCTCCCTTGATTAGGAGAAATGGCCCCCTGCTCATGCTGTCAAGACGCTCAGGCTGCACGGTGAAAACGGGAGAAATCTCATTTTGGAGACAAGCATTTTCTGTGAACTCTATTAAGCAACAAAGCAGCCAGGCTTTCCCGGGGTCAACATTTCCAGGATATAATCATCAACTTCTTGGGGGCAACAGAAGGCTCCTGCCGGAGTCCACTCTTTCCATGTTCGTCAGCATGATTATTTCATGATAACAGCTTTCTCGAGGGAGTCTGAGATGCTTTCTGCACATTTTAATGAGCCTGTCATTCTGCCTCAATTCTTTCCCTTAGTCTTTATTTCTTTCCTGATTCCTTTCTTTCATGTTGTGAGCTGCATGTATTTGGAAGGCCGAAAGGACACAGAGATTTTAAATGTCATCCATCATGGGTGGAAATCCATTGTCTTCCCTTCTTGAAATTTAGCAATATTGCATTTTCTTGGTTTAACAGGGTTAAAGATATTCTATATCTGTATTCTGAGAAAAAAAACTGTATAATTGAGCATGGAATTTCAGTATGTTCCTAAATAAAGAATAATCTTAATTTTCAGGAAGAATTGAAACACATTAAGTACAGTTATAATTAAGAGCATTACAACAAACATCCCTGGTACTAAAAGATTTCAGAGTCCTATCCAAAGACCCAGCAAATTCAAGATTCCATAGTTATGATTTTGCTGGAATTCATTAAAAGAGACTATATATAGACCCAGTGGTTCTAACACTAACATTTTTGTTTTGAGGTATTACTTAATTTAACAGCAAATACTGAACATGGGATTCATAAAAATTTGGTTTTTATTTTCAAGAACAGAAAATAGATAAAGGAATGGTCAGAATATTTGATTTCATTTCTGTTACTCATGCCATTCCGTATTTTCTAAGTTTATACTTAATTTTTAATATATTTAATAATTTTTCTCACACTGGAGTTTGATTTTTATAACTAAATTTACCCTGGGATTTAGTATAAAAGGATAGTACAATAGGATTTGATTTTATAAATAAGTTTACTTTGGGATTTACTATGTAAGAACTGTAGATTAGTGTGTGTATTTTAATAGATTTCAACTACCCATTGATGATTTTTTATTCTAATTTTTTCAGATGGCTTTTGTTAATGAATGATGTCTGTGACTAATGCTCCCTGTAGCTTCACCTATTTAAATTAATCTGGCTCTTTATCTTTTGTAAACATATGTATGATCTGCTTCAATCAGATTTTCTGAAAACAAAGGAAAGTATTCCCCATCTTTTCCCAGGAGGTTTACAAATGATATGCATTGAACTAATCCAATTGGACTAATATGATTATTTTTGTGTGTGTATGCAAAAGGGCAAAGATTGCTCAATAATATATGAGAAAAGAGAGACGACTATTCTTAGGCAGTTTCTTTGCATCTGGGTCTGGGGGAGAAGGTATCTGTGGACTCAAAACCCAAACACATGTGGCTGCTGGGCTCCAAGACTTTGCCTTAGGAACAGGGCTCGCTCTTCCTCTGGAAATGAGGATACATTCTCCAAGTCAGACAAAGAAGATGATGTGTTGCCTCACCTCCATTCACACTTATTTTTCTAGCAGTGATGAGGGGTTTATAGGCAAAAGCTCAGGCTCCCACCTGGCCACCACGGTGGCAGAACCTACGTGTGGGCATATCCAGGCCGGTTGGCTGAGAGAAGGACACACCCTCAGTATGAGCCTGCGTGCGGGTCCATGAGGCCGCCCTGGGTCACCTCCATGATGCGTGTTTTGGTCCGTATAGGCTGCTATAATAAAATATCTCAGACGGAGCGGCTTATAAACAACAGAAATTTCTCATAGTTCTGGAGGCTAGAAAGTCCAAGATCAAGGTGTCAGCATGGTGAGAGCCCTCGTCCTCGTTCATAGCAGGGAGGTTCTTGGTCTGTCCTCCCATAGCAGAAGAGGCTAATCGTTCCCTCTCACGACCTAATCGCTTCCCAAAGGCCCCACCACCTAATACCTTTGGGAGTTAGGTTTCAACGTATGAATTTGGGGGGACAAAAACATTCAAACCATAGCAGTGTGCTTCCTTCCTCTACCCTTCCTTCACTCCCTAATATTCCCCAAGTTCCTTCTTTGGTTCTTCTCTTTTCATGAGACATAAACTCCCTGGTAATGTCACCAAAGCCATGATTTTCATCATGTCCTGATGACTCTAAAAAATATATCACTAGCCCAGACCTTCTCCAGAGATCCAGACTCTATTGGGTATTTTCATTTGAATGTATCATTAGTTCCCCCAAACCGTCAAGTCGCAAGGTGAACTAATTATCTTTATTCTCGAACATTCTTTGTGTTTCTGATTTGAGGGAGTGACACCGCTCCCACAACTGCCATAACTGGAGTCATAATGTATGCTTCTCTCTTGTCACCTCTCACATTCCAGGTCACTAAATTCTATAAATTTTATCTCCTTAAGTATCAGTATATCTCAGATTCTTCCTCTGCTTTCCATGACCCTTTCACTATACTAGATCAGTTAGTGGATTTTGTTATTGCTTTGTGGAGGAGGGAGGTGAGTGCAGAGGGAGATGAGCATTTCTCATGGATGTGGTACCCACTCTTTGCAGGATGGGTTAGACACTGAACCTAATAACATCCCATTTTCTTTCTTCTTACATAGCTTTCCTGAATATAATTTTAAAAGACTGTACATTAGTTCAAGTTTAAAGACAAACCATTTACCTGCTGAGGGTATGTTCTTTGCATCAATTTATTCTTCCACTAACATTATGTAAAAGTGTCCTTTTATGCACACGCTTGCCAACTCTCAATATTACCAGTTTTTTTAACTATCTGATGGGCAAAGAGCTGTACTTCATTTTCTTAAAGTCATATTTTCATGATCATAAATAACTTCTGGTATTTTCATATATTATTATTCCTTTCTTTTTTTTATTGTGTGAATTACCTGTTCTCATGAATTTTTCATGATTGTATAATAAAATTTAAATAATATTTCTGTTGAGTTTGAGGAGCTTTTTATGTGTTAAGGATATGAACCCTTTCTGGGAAGGTGGTGCATGTGTGGTAAATTTTTCCTTTTACTCTGCCACTCACTTTTAATAGCTTTTTTAAAATTAATTAATTTTTGGCTGTGTTGGGTCTTCGTTGTGGTGCGTGGGCTTCTCATTGCAGTGGCTTTCTTCATATGGAGCACGGCCTCTAGGTGCATGGGCTTCAGCATTTGCAGTGCGTGGGCCCAGTAGTTGTGGCTCGCTGGCTCCAGAGCACAGGCTCAATAGTTGTGGCACATGGGCTTAGTTGCTCCGCGGCATGTGGGATCTTCCCGGACCAGGGCTCGAACCCATGTCTTTTCCTTTATGTCTCCACAACATTGTTCTAGCTGGTCTCTCTGGTCATTCAGAGTTACTTGGATATGTGTTCATGGATTCAGTGTTACTTGCAATAGATATGAGAAAACCATAAAAATAAAAACATAACTACTACAAAAATCTAACTGCTTCTGTAAAATCAGCTTGCATATCAGTAGTGGTACACATGCTACCTTTTGGAAAGTACTGCTCAATTCTACCACTTAACCAAATTATCCAACCATAGGCTTTTAAAGAGAGAGATTTTCTGAAGAAGATTTACAGATCGTACTACAATTATAGCTTATAAAAGAAACACAAAGGGTTTAAACAAAACTTTAAACAATCACATTCATTTCTAGTTATTGTCACAGTAAAAAGTGTTACTCTTATCCTAGTACAAATGAAGCAAGCCTTGGTTGACTATACACTGACTGAAGTCTAAACACAGTGTGATGGAAAGCTTTCAAAATGTTTCTTAGCCCATCTTTCCTATGGCCTTTGTCTTAATTCAGGAGGGAAAATACTACACACAGATTTTTAAAAAATGAGATCAGCAGGACAATGAAAATGGGGTGTTGTGCCTCAGGGAACAGATGTCTTTACAAAAAATTGTCTGTCAGGCTGAATTTGTTAGCTTTGTTAGATTCATATGGTAGGATGAATATGAACTTAGAATAAAACAGCATTATATTTAGATTTGGGAATGGTTGAGGACTGTTGCTAGACTAGACTTAATTACATGTGTCATTTGACTTTGTGGCACTCTATATTCATAAAAATCTCAAAGGGGTCCATTATTTATCTTAAAAGTTTAAATATACAGTTCACCTTACTTTTTATTATTCTCTTTTTCTTTTCATCTCTGATTGTATGTTTAAAAGAAATGCAGTAGAAATAGTCTGCATTCAAATGATTTCATGATTTGATTGGTTAAGAATGAGTCAACATAGAAGCTGAACATTTAATAAGTTGAGAGCCAGACACATAGAAAATTCTTATTTAAAACTTTCAGGTTGGTTACACTTCTCATCCCAAGATTATAAAGTACCAATTTCTACTAAATGCATAAAAGTGCTGCCAATCCTAGAAATTCCAGAGAGAAGAGTAAGCATTAACTAGTAGTATAAAAATAGAACTTTGTGGCCAGTAATGGAGGGGTGTTTATTTCCTACATTACTCCAAATGTATAATTTTAGTTGTTCCTTTTCAAATTACAACCAGATAAGAAAACCTCTTTATTCAGAAAGGATGTTATTAAGTTTTCCTTAAAAAAAAAAAAGCAGCTGTGTACAGGTCTCAAAAATGACCCAGAGAAGAATGCAATAGATTATTAACATGATTCTATACTTTAATGAGATGAAGTCATACTGTTTAATTCTTTATCCTTCGTGCTGATTTCATTACCACTCACTATTTGTGATCCTAAGTTACGAGAAAGGCGCTTAGTTTACACAGGCTGAGATTGCACTCATGAGTCAATGAGCTTTTGGACTGTTAATGGCTCTTCTTTTGTTCTGTTGTCCCATCTGTGATTCCAGAGTTTCTCTAGACCTTTAGAGAAGTTGGAGAGCCAGTGATCTTCCCCTTCCTTTAGTGAAAGCCATCTGACATACTCAACAGCTGGCTCGAGAGCTTTGCTGAGGCTCACATGACTGCTGTCTCAGAGAGGCCAATGGGGAGACTTCAGGGCACCACAATCCCTGTCCCACAAATTATACACAATGGTGCTTCCCCTTCCCCCACCCAGGAGGAGTACCATAACTTCCAGAAGATTCTTCAAGTGTCCATTAATTTTAAAAAGGTTGAAAACTCCTTCAGTGCCTCACTTTGTTGTCATTTACAGTCCTGGTGCAACTGCCTCCACATTATGTAGGCTCTAAATCTTTTTAGGGTGACATAGGTAAGATCTCTTTTTAAAAAAATATTATGAGCCCAGAGATGGAAACAACCTAAGTGTCCATCATTGAATGAATGGATAAAGAAGATGTGGCACATATATACAATGGAATATTACTCAGCCATAAAAAGAAACGAAATTGAACTATTTGTAATGAGGTGGATGGACCTAGAGTCTGTCATACAGCGTGAAGTAAGTCAGAAAGAGAAGGACAAATACCGTATACTAACACATATATATGGAATTTAAGGAAAAAAATGTCATGAAGAACCTAGGGGTAAGCCAGGAATAAAGACACAGACCTACTAGAGAATGGACTTGAGGATATGGGGAGGGGGAAGGGTAAGCTGTGACAAAGCGCGAGAGAGGCATGGACATATATACACTACCAAATGTAAGGTAGATAGCTAGTGGGAAGCAGCCGCATAGCACAGGGAGATCAGCTCAGTGCTTTGTGACCGCCTAGAGGGGTGGGATAGGGAGGGTGGGAGGGAGGGAGACGCAAGAGGGAAGAGATATGGGAACATATGTATATGTATAACTGATTCACTTTGTTATAAAGCAGAAACTAACACACCATTGTAAAGCAATTATACTCCAATAAAGATGTAAAGAAAATAAAAAATATATATTATGGTAAAATATACACAACGTAATATTTATCATTTTAACCATTTGTAAGTGCATAATTCAGCAGCACGAAATACATCTACAGTATGTAACAATCATCACTGCCCTGTACCCATTAAATAAAAACTCCCCCCACCCTCCTCCCTCAGCACCTGTTAACCTCTATTCTATTTTCTGTCTTTATGAATTTGTCTATTCTAGGTACCTCATGTAAGTGGAATCATATAATAGTTATCCTTCTGTGTCTGGCTTATTTTCACCAAGCATAATATTTTCAAGGTCCCTCTATGTTGTAGCATATATCAAAATTGTATTCCTTTTTTATGGCTGAATAATATTCTAGTATATGTATATACCACATTTTGTAATCCAGTCATCTGTTGATGAACATTTGGGTTGCTTCCACCTTTTGGCTGTGGTGAATAATGTTGCTATGAACATTTGGTGTACAGCTATCTGTTTGAGTTCCTGCTTTTATTATTTTGGATTTATACCTAGGAATGGAATTTGTGGGTAAGACCTCTTTTTTTTTATTATTAGTTTATTATTAGTTTCTTCTTTTCACCATTAAGCAAAGTTTTTGCCACAGAATTAGTCAAAGTCAGTTGTTATTCCCTAATCAGTTTGTTATAAGTGATATGAATCCACCTGGGTATCTCCGTGATCACCCCACTTTCAAATTACAAGTACTTCTCTCATGTTCTTGCCTTGTTAAACACTTGGAAACAAAATCCATCAAAGAAGAAGATACTTTCTTTTCATCTTGAGCATAGATTCCATAGATCCTATTCTTTTTTCAACATTCATGACACAGAGAATTTTTTACTTCATGGAAAAGATATTCTAGACATTATTTCCATACAATTTTCAGAATTTATTTTGCAAATTACTTGAAATGGCACCTGTCACCAATGAACAGGGATGGAAAATAAAAGCATACCATTTCCCTTGTGGAAATCATTATTCTGGACACGGCACTAATTTACCAACCCTGAAAAAGTCAGTTCTGTTTATAAAGACCTTGACATATCCACAGAATTGAGAATTTTAAGTAAATATCATGAGCTTGTGTTTGCTGGTCCCTGGGGTAATTGCTTAATACAAGTTCCTCCAGAGATCTTTATCCTCAGAAATCTTATTAAAATGATGACATTATCAGGGTGTTGGAGGATGGGAGAGAAAAAAAAAATTAAAGGTGGATTTATAGCGGGAGCTCAGCCTGAGGAACTCATTTTCATAGAGATATTTTGTAATTTCTCCTAAACTCATCCTCATGTCTATCAGGGAGGCAAGAGAGATGGAATGGACATAGTCCTTTGAGACTCATAATTATCCTAAATAATGGGGTAGATGCTACCTGTTAATGGCAATGGAAGTCAAGTAATCTCAGGGACCTGCGGTGCCCACATCACCTCTTTCACTCCCTGCTGTCAGACACGCTCTGGATTAGCTCTGCTTCTGTAGTTTTGCCTTATTTGGGAGAACAATGGAATCACAGAATTGAGGGTTTGGAAGGTGTTTGTACTCATGCGTTTGAATTACATCTGCAACTCTGCCAAGTGGATTTCTGGATCCCAAATGAATTTTCAAGAGACAGCAGTATAGGGCAGTGGTTCAGAGGGCCCAATTTGGGAGACAGACCAATTTGGATTTGGCTAGAGACTGCCACGTATTAGCTGTGAGTCCTTAGATAAGTCACTTAAACATCCTGAACCTCAGTTTCTTCATCTGTAGTACATTTCAAATAACACCTTGTGTGATTGTTACGAGAGCAAAATAGAAGGTTTGTGCGCTCCTGTCAGCACTGAATGGCTGCTTTGTCTCTACACAGTAGTGAGTGTTTCTCATACGTGTTACTCTAGTTGGAACCATGAAAGTGTCAGGTGACTATTACCTGTGCCTGGAGTTATCATTCAGGCAGGTTACTTCAAGAGTTTCTTAACATCGTCAAATCTCGCCCCTCTCCCACCTTCAAGTCAGTCCCGCCAATATGATTGTGGTAATCACGCTAAAATGGAAGTTTGATCATATTATTTCCCGACTTATGTCGGTATCATCTTATCACCATCAGGACTTTATTTATACTCCTTAGTGTGGCACTCCAGCGAGGTTTGACTTCTGACAACTTTTAGCCATTTCTCCGGCTCCTCCCATTTATTTGTCCTCAGGTACAATGAAGTATCTGAAGTTTCACACATCCTCTATTCTATTTCACAACCCCTCCCCTTCTTTTGCAGGATAACATACAGTGTGTATGCCTCATGGGCCAGAGTCAAATGTTACTTCTTCTGGAAGCCTTCCTTGATACCTTCCCATAATGTCACTGTAAACTTACTTGGCTGCAGTGGAAACAAAGCTGCAGTTCTCAGAGAACAAGAATTGTCTTTCATTTTCTGTATAAAAGTACTCAACATCTTTACTGGCCTTTAGGAGTTCTCAACTAATATTTTCTGAATTGATGAACCAAATGTATGTCAATCCTTTGACAATAATAAGCATGTCTCCCCAGGCCTCATGCCCTGAACTTTCTCTTCTCCACACTAAACCAGAGACACGTATTTAGTTACCCTTATTGATTTACCTCAGTAAACCCAATTGTCCATAGGATAAGTCCTACCTTGGCTTATGACTGAGGTGGTCATTTGAACACATGGCTTTACCTCTCCTTTTCCTCAAAAATCCACTGAAAAGATGGTAGAAAAGTATAAAGGGTAACACAGTCTCAGGAGTACAAAGAACTGGAGTAGGGATATCAGCACATCAAGCATTTTAATCAAGCTCTGGGAGACTAAAAATGGGGAGGCTCACATGGCTGGTGTGGAAGAACTCAGCTCAATGTATGTAGGATGGAATTACTGGAAACTGAATCTATTTTTTCATGATAAACCTATCAGACTGAGTGCTGGGAGGAGGGGCAGAAATCATATGACTGACCTGGGTTACTAAGCACTGGTGATCAGTAGCTCCTGTTGGTTTATCCCCCACCTCTTCCTCCACTACTGCGTGTGTAGTGCTGGCATTTGCCCACAGATTGAAACCAGGTAGGAACTTTCCAAAGAAACAGAGTACTATTCCTAGGAAGAATAAGGCCTCTCAGATGGGGATTGGTACTCCTGATGAGGACCCTCTTTGTCTTGGCATTTGGAGGGTAGGAGGGTTGGGGAGACCTGCCTTCCGCTCCCTACCTGCATACCCTAACCTCCTCTCCATAACGTTTACATCCGTATGCTCTTTTACCCACAGGACAGCCAGGTTCTTGCAACAGTTAGCAATCACTCATAACTATGAACAGGTAACCAAAATTTTCCAGCCTTTTGAGGAGGTCCAGTAATATGGAAGAGAAACATCAAGAAGGAAAAAAGAAAAAGACAAACTGGCTTCTAAGGAAACAGAGGTAATTCGTAGTAAGAGAGAAAATTTTAAGTAATTTTGATTTGAAGAGACATCACACCTACAAAACAAGTATAGAATGTGGGGAACAAAGAGTTTGTAAAAATATAATACTTGAAGGACTGGAATAAGCAGTCAAGGAACTTCCCAGGATGTAGAACAAAAATACAAAGACACTGAAAAATTAAGAGAAAAACTAAAGAAAAAACACAGAGTATTAATACAGGAGAGCCAACATCTGAATAACAATTGTCAAAGGGAAGACAGAAAATGAAAAGATAGAAACAATTCAAGACGTCTAAGCAAACAAATAAGAAAACCAAACCAAACCCAAATGAAAATCATCTTCCCAGTACTGATGAGACCTCAAAGTATTCGAACTGAAGAAGATGGCTGAGTGCCGAGTGTTCTGTGCTTCCTTACAGTTCTGGCCTCCTTCCGCAGATTCTGCTACAGTCGGTTTATAGTTCTCCAGACACAGTCTGAGTATATGTAGGGCTGGGCCGGGAGTGGGCAGATTACCCAATTGAAATTATTTGTTTAAAAATGTATTGAAATAGGGCTTCCCTGGTGGCGCAGTGGTTGAGAGTCCGCCTGCCAATGCAGGGGACACGGGTTCGTGCCCCGGTCCGGGAGGATCCGCTGGGCCCGTGAGCCATGGCCGCTGAGCCTGCGCGTCCGGAGCCTGTGCTCCGCAGCGGGAGAGGCCACAACGGTGAGAGGGCCGCGTACCGCAAAAAAAAAATTAAAAAAATAATAATACAGTTTATTGATTACTATGTGATCATCACTGTTCAGCAAACTTTGCGTAATCACAAATGCTCGTAGCCACTCTACAAGATAACTGTCATGTCCTCTGCTGTATCAGTTTCCTATGGCTGCTATCAAAAATTACCACAAACTTGATGGCTTGAAACAACAGAAATCTATTCCCTCAAAGTTCTAGAGGCCAGATGCCCGAAATCAGTTTCACTGAGCCAAAATCACAGTGTCAGTAGAACTAGCAATACTCTCTCAGGAGGCTCTGAGGGAGAATCCATGCCTTTCCTCTTCTAGCTTCTGGTGGTCGCTGGCATTCACTGACTTGTGGATACGTCATCCAAGCTCTACCTTTGCGGTCACAATGTCTTTTCCTCTTCTGTGTCAAATCTCCCTCGGCCTCCCTCTTATAAGGATATATGTGATTGCATTTAGAGCCCATCTCACAATCCTTAACTTAATCATATCTGCAAAGATTTTGCCATATAAATAACAAACGTTAAGTCCAGGGATTAAGACATGGATCTCTTTGTGGGGGGAGCACCTTTCAGCCCACCATATCACACTTAACAGATATGGAAATGAAGGGATTAAGTTGCCTGATGACCATAGGCGTTAAGCAGCAGAGTCTGGATTTGAACCTGCATCTATATTATACTGGAGTCTGTCCCTTCTTCCCTCCCTTTATCCCTAAATAATCAGTAATATCATAGGACATTTGCACTGCTGTATTATTCTGAGTCAAGGTTAATTATAAAACTCCTGGGTTCGGGATTCAAAGGGTAGGCAATAACCGAGAGAAATTACTAATGACGCAAAACACGCAAGGTTAGTGCAACACTTGCGTTGATTTCCTTGATTGTTGAAGCAGGCAGCGAGGCACTGGGGAGGGAAGGCTGATGGAGACACACTGCTCAGGGGGATGGATCAGCATCTCATTACCTTGGCTGCTGCAGACTCAGCTAGTGTGTCAAGGACCTCAGCTAGCAACCTCCCCTTCTACATAAGAGGTGGTCTGCAAAAAACCTAACCCAGTGTCTTCCTTTGGACATGCGGGGAGGTGACTGCTCAGGCTCAGGGATGGTGTTGCGACCCAGCTTCTATGTCAGAATTTCTACTAGGGGATGAGGACTACAGCAGCAAAGAGTATTTGCTCCAGTGGTTTTTATTGAAATCTACACCACTTTTTAGATTACTTGCTTTTCAGATACAAACATGCTTTCCCCTTTTCAAAAATGTTTCTCAAGGACATCATGTTCAAAACCAAGTTTTATATAAATATATACAATGTGTTTATATTTAACAGAGTGGGTGAAAACACTATCAAAACAGGCTCATTTGAGGGGAGTGCAGAAGGTATCTAGGAAAAAGACTTGAACCACACAAGTCTCAACTGTACATAATCAAACTATAGAAATGCAAACAGAGCTCAGAGGTAACCACTGTGGATGGTGAATAATTTCAGTCTTCTTTTTATGCTTTTTAACAGACATATCTAATTTATTTATTTATTTATTTATTTATTTGCCTTACGCGGGCCTCTCACTGTTGCGGCCTCTCCCGTTGCGGAGCACAGGCTCCAGACGCGCAGGCTCAGCAACCATGGCTCACGGGCCCAGCCGCTCCGCGGCATGTGGGATCTTCCCAGACCGGGGCACGAACCCGTGTCCCCTGCATCGGCAGGCGGACTCTCAACCACTGCGCCACTAGGGAAGCCCTAATATATTTATTTTTATTTTCAATAAATGGGATCATATTTTGGCTGCTTGCTCTTTAAAGTTAACAATGAACCTTAGAGGTATCTACAGGTCAGAACTTACAAAAAGTTGTATACTATCCCAAAGCTTGGGTATATAATACCATAATTTATTTACTCCCTTATTGGACATTTAAATGTTGCTTTTTTTGTTATTATAACAATACTGTAAGGAGCAGTATTTTAAATGTAGCTTGAGTGTTTGTGCAACTATAAATCTAGGAGTGGATTTTTTAAAGGGGCACACTTTTTCTACTACACCAAAAATGGAAAAATTGGCACCAGGCCAGATTTGAATCAAAGGAGAAAGCTTCTCTGAGATCTTAAAAATTTTTAACTCTGCAGCCTCAGTTCATAATGTGAAATAAAGGTCTTCTGGTAGCTGTACTTTATAAAGAGGGTCCTTGAGGGGTGTCTCCCAGAAATACCCTTCCAACCCTTCTTGCATGTGCATTGCTGTCCTTTAAGCTGATCGTGGTACTCGTCACGTTACTGGGATAACTTCATATTTCTGTAGTTTCCTTTCATGGTATATCATTATGGTTTTGCTTGGCCGCATGTAGTGCTCTTGACTGTAGTGGCTTACAGTGTTCAGTTTGCTCGCACAACATGTGTTCAGTTTGCTCGCACAACATGTCCAGAGGCCATTGTCCAGGACAGGCAGGACAGCTCCATGACACCACTAGAGACCTGGGCTCCCTCTGTCTTCCTGCTTCATTATCCTTTTCATGTCTCTTTCATCCTCATGGCTACAAAATGGCTGCTCTGCCTACTGCCGTAGCATCTGCATCCTAGACTAGAACTGGGGAAACTGGGGGAAGCTAGGGGCAAAGGACAAGGACAAAAGATGGATTCCAGCAGAGGCTGTTGCTTTTTAAAGACTTGTCCCAGAAGCCTCAACTCAATGTAAGCAGTGACCTCTGCTTACATCTTATTTTCCAGAACTGGGATACATGGTTGTTCCTAGTTGCAAAGATTCTGGGGACGGTGAGCATATTTAACAGGGTTCTTTGTGACCAGACTGTGGGTTTGGTTAATGAAGATGGAGGGAAGAATGGAGATTGACTAGAAGGTAGCAGTGTCTGCCATACTTGGCAATTCAGCTGCAAAGGTCTTGAAGAAAACCGTAAAAATGTGGAACATTCAACACTGATTCTGTTACAGACAAAGGGATTAAAATAAATCCTATATATAACACTGTAACGATAACATTGCAAATAAGAAATTACCTATAATTCTACCTTCCTAAAAAAAGTATGATTCTCATTTTTCTATGCCTCATTCTGGTCCCACTGAATATGCAATCATGATTTTTACATACCTTCAATATAGAATAAATTAAATTTTATATTCTTTGCTTTTTCACTTAATATAGCATAAGTATGTTAATACCTTGCTACCCAATCTTCTAAATATTCATAAAAGAGCTGCAGTGTATTCCACTAGCTTGATACACCATTTATTTCATTAATTAAGTCTACAATGTTAGAAAGTTAGATTATTTCCACTTTGAAAATATAGTGTAGGAAATGTTACAAAGACCATTTTCTGGTGTATTGCTTTTTATTTCTTTAGGACTCCGACTTTATGGAAACATTTCAATAAGATGAATTACAGGTTGAAGCATATGAACATTTTCATGATTCTTGCAAAAGGAACATGATATTTTTGAAAAAAACTTTTTACCAATTTATGCTATCTTCGTCACTGCATCTGTGTACCCTTTTAAACACCTTAAAAAAAAGAGAGAAAAAGAAAAGAAAAAGAAAGACGAGGTGCCCAGGATTGAATCAGCCCTGCCCTCTTGTGGTAAATCTTAAAATTTCAGGGCAGGCTTTTTCTTTCCCAAGGGCTATTTTTATTTATTTTTTAATTTTTTTTAAAAATAAATTTATTTACTTATTTATTTTTGGCTGTGTTGGGTCTTCATTGCTGCACGCGGGCTTTCTCTAGTTGCGTCAAGAGGGGGCTACTCTTTGTTGCGGTGCACGGGCTTCTTTCTCATTGCAGTGACCTCCCTTTTTGTGGAGCACGGCCTCTAGGCTTGCGGGCCTCAGTAGTTGTGGCTCGCAGGCTCTAGAGCGCAGGCTCAGTAGTTGTGTCGCACGGGCTTAGTCGCTCTGTGGCATGTAGGATCTTCCCGGACCAGGGCTCGAACCCGTGTCCCCTGCATTGGATTCTTAAACACTGTGCCACCAGGGAAGCCCCAAGGGCTATTTTTAGAATGTGGCAGCAGATTGCTGTTCTCATCAGCCACTGCTCTTTACAAATACAATGTGTGGGCCTCGATATTAGTTGTACAGAGTCAAAGAATAGGAATGGTTTGGACTTGAAGTCCACATCGTTAACGAAGGAATCACCTTACAAGGGATCCATATAGGAGTGGGTCAATTCTTGTTCTGTTTGATTAGGTGGTTGGTGATATTGCCTGGGAAGCAATATTCTGAAGGGCTTGGTCCTTAACTGATGATTTAAGGAAGTGATAATATGTAGTTGAGGACTGATATATATATATATATATATATATATATATATATGTTTCAGAAGAAACAATAAGGAATGTCTAGCCCAATTATTTTATTTTACAATCGAGGAGACTGAGGATCAGAGCAGTTAAGTGGCTTTCCCAACAAGAAAACAAAACAAACAAACAAAAAAACATTCAGTAAATCACACAGAGCCTATGGGCCAGCCCAGCTCTTGGAAATTTACTGCATGGCCTTCCCATTAGGTTTCTTCTAAAAGAGTTGTGAGCATCAAATGAGATAATACACAGGAAGGGCCTTGAGAAAAAATCAGTACAGATACGAGGGAGCAGAATTATTAGGTGATATAGCAGAGAGGCAGTGCAACTGGAACTAAGAAAGCCGTCTTGCATTCAGAACCTCTGGGTCTGGGACTTGGCCCTCTCGTAGCCTTGGACAAGTCATCCAACTCCCCAGAGTGTCCATTTTTCTCATTTTCAAACTAGAGATGAAAATAAAATCACAAGTTGTCATCACCTGTGGCCTAAATTAGTTTGCTTAGAATCATTGAAATGGTGGAACTCAAAAGGCTCATAAAAAGTGTCTCATTCAGTCTACTCAACTTACAGGCTTCGCTTACTGTACACAAAGTGAGTGGCACAGTGCCAAAGCACAGCAATGGCCCCAAGCCATTAAATTGTAATCCTTGCCATTACGTGCCTGTTACCCTGGCCTACGTGCTTTACGTATACTAACTCCTTCAGTCTCCACAGCTCCCCTATGAAGTAGATCCTGTTTTTAATCTCATTTTACAGATGAGGAACCTGAGGCCTAGGGACGTTAAGTAACTTGCTGTGGTCAACGGCATATCCAGATTTGACTGTAGGCAGCCTGGCTGTCTCCTGAGTGCTTACCGTCTCCTTAAACCACTTTTAAGGACTCAACATTTCTCAGGCTAGAAGCCCATTTTCTGGCTACCACACAACACAGTGTCCTCTCCGTTATGCACTTCTCTACCTTATACTATCTTATACTGGAAAACAGAAGACGGTCTCCCCAGATCTTTTTAGACAAGCTACAATGTAACTTCATTGAGAGTCCGTATACTTTCAACAATGAAGTAATTGTTGCAACAGAAAAGTGAATATTTAACTTGCTTTCTACTTAGTCCTAGTAGTGGTGAAAGAGATATGCCAGTAATCTTTTCTTTCTCAGTAGCAGATGAGGACAGTGCAAAGAGATTCCTTTTTCATTCAAAAGTCAGCTAATACTGGCTGCCTTTTTAGCATAGGGGCTGAGGTTACCTTGATTAAACAAGGCCCATGGGGTCCTTGACCTCAAGATGCTTACATTGTTAAGGAAGAAGTGAATAGTAATTAATTGACCACAATGTGATAATTGCTGTTTAAAAAAAAATGTTTCCCTGGTGGCGCAGTGGTTGAGAGTCCGTCTGCCGATGCAGGGGACACGGGTTCGTGCTCCAGTCCGGGAGGATCCCACGTGTCGCGGAGCGGCTGGGCCCGTGAGCCATGGCCACTGAGCCTGCGCGTCCGGAGCCTGTGCTCCGCAACAGCAGAGGCCACAGCAGTGAGAGGCCCGCGTACCGCAAAAAAAAAAAAAAAAAGCATATATGAGAGTACAACGGTGATACATCTTAATATGGAGTGTTGGATAAGGTTTTCAGAGGGAGTAACATTTCAAGAGGAGGGAATAGCAAAACTGTCCTAGGAGGGACGATGACCCCATTAGGGAAGTGAAAGAAGATGACTGTGGCTAGAGCAGTAGAGAGTAGGAGGGTACAAGGTAAGACGGAGTGTAGGTGATGGACAAGTCAAGCAAGCAGCAGTGGGGTATGACTGAAGCACTTCAAGCTGGTGTGTGTGTGTGTGTGTGTATGTATGTGTGAATCTTGCAACAGTCTGAAGAATGGATTGGAAAGGAACATTTACAGTGTAAATGCTATGTAAGTAGTTGCCAGCATAAAGCTAATTCGAGTTTTGTGTTTTGGAACTTTAGAATGATTATTTTTTTGGATATTTTAAATTTGCAGTTAGTTGAATTCCCAGATGTGGAACACATGGATACAGAGGCCTCACTGGTTGTACAGTGAAATATTCAGCCATGAGAAAGAAGGAAATCCTGTTCTTTGTGACAACTTATATGGATCTTGAGGACATTATGCTAAGTAAAATAAAAAGTCAGACAGAGAAAGACAAATACTGTATGATCTCACCTATGTTTGGAATCTTAAAAAAAAAAAAAACTCCTAGAAACAGAGAGTAGAATGGTGATTGCTAAGGGATGAATGGGTAGGGGAAATGGGGAGATGTTGGTCAAAGGGTACAAATTATCAGTTATAAGATGAAAAAGTTCTGAGAATCTAATATACAGCACGGTGACCATAGTTAACAACACTGCATTACATACTTGAAAGTTACTAAGCGAGTAAATCTTAAGTGTTCTCACCAAACACAGTTATATGTATGTCAGTTACATCTCAATAAAGCTGGAAAAACCCCCAACAAAGTAGATGCTTCTTTGTTTAGCAGGGTCTGCTAATAACTTTCTGGGTCTGCAGAGACAGACCTGGATGGTTGGAGGAGTAAAGTTAAAATGCTACTGTTCTGAATAAAAACCCCAGAGGAGTTGGGAGATGTACACATAAACGGCAGGGTGATGGTGACGGGGGAGATAGGCACCTAAGATGAACGGTACTGGAGAGACTGCAGAGGGTCAAGGCCAGTAAAGAATTCCCTATGGAGATGGGCATTTGGGAGACTCCAAAGCCCACTTTAAATTTGAAGCTGGTTTATCTTCTGTGCTATCTTCTACTCCTAAACTTTCAGAGCTGGTCTGGCCAATTCTACTGCTGGGGATCATTAGTGCTTGGGAGAAGAAAGGAAGGTGGGATGAAGATGGGGACTGGCATGAGGCTGAATATGGCTCTGGCAGTAGGTAAAGCAGAGATGTAAGGTGCAGTGAGAGCTGGTTCATGAGTGGATATGAGTCACATATACTAGAGGAAGGGGACCCTTGAAAGATGGGGAGGCAGACATTTGGGTAACTTAAGCAATAGCAATAAAATGTTGACAATTATTCTAGTAGAGAAATTGCGAGTTTCTTTGGAAGAACATAGCAGAAGCATATAAATTATTCTAGACCATAGTTTTTCTTGAATAGTGTATACTACCTTAAAAAACTTCAGTTTTTAAAAAAATATTTATTTTCAGCTGCAGACTTTTCATTATGGTGTGAGGACTTCTCTCTAGTTGTGGTGCGTGGGCTCAGTAGTTGCGGTGTGTGGGCTCAGTAGTTGCGACGTGCAGGCTTACTTGCCCCGTGGCATGTGGGATCTTAGTTCCCCAACCAGGGATCAAACCCACGTCCCCTGCATTGGAAGACAGATTCTTAACCACTGGACCACCAGGGAAGTCCCAAAACTTCAGTTTGATGAGACTAAGAATGCAAAAGCAAATGAAAATACAAGAAATAACATCAAATAGATACACAAACAATTACAGTGGCAAAGAGTTGCTGAAATATTTTGAACAACAAAAGCTAGGTGCTATCTGGAAAAGCTTCAGGAAATAAGAAGCATGATGTTCCACTGGATGTGGCAGTTTCAGTTTTATTGAAACTTCAAGATTCCTTCCACTTTCCTGTTCTAGGGTGTGTTGACCTGAAATAAAGAGGTGGCCAGATATTTCTCCAGCAAAGATGGATTTATTCCAGATCAGCAGAGAATTGCAACCATGAAGAGACACATGCAAGTCCCCACGCAGCAAGGAAGGAGGACCCTTTCATAGTGGAGAAAAGGAAGTTGGGAGGGCTGAAGTAAACAGTCCATGGCTTTTCATTGGCTGGATCCTTGCCAAGGAAGAAGAGTTCTTCTAACTGTTGATCTTTGCAGTCATCGCGGGGCACGAGAGCTCCCCCTTCTGGTCTCTCGACTCTATTTAATTGAGATTTCTGTTCAGTAATTTTTTACAGGCTCCACTTGTTTATTGCTTTGTTCCTGCTATCTTATTCACAAAGCCCCAAAGGATGCACAGGGATAGAGGGAGGTGAGTCTTCCAGGAGCCTCTGCCCCTCCACCTCAAGATTCTTGGAAGAAATAGGATGTAAGCAATGATTTGGGGAACAGCAAGTGGTGTGTGGAAGAGAGAGGGGAGCAAAGCATCCTGAGTGGCGGGATAGAGCTGCTTGCAGTCATAGATGAGTCACACAGGAGGAGCAGTAAGCTTGGCTCACCAACCCGCGTGTGCTGGGAGGAATATCCAGCTTATGTGCTCTGAGGGTGTACTACGTGCCAGGCTCTGAATGACATATTTTACATACATTCTCTTATTCTTTCCTCTCAGTCACCCAGGGAGCTGTGCACTATTATTACCCTCTTTTTAAAGATGAAGAAATTGAGGCTCAGGGATGACTAAATAAAGTTTTCCAAGTCACACAGCTGGTAATTGCTAGAGGTTTTAAATCCCAAATCTTGTTCAAATCCAAAGCTCACTCCTGGAGCCCTCAGGCCAGTGAGATAAGGCAGCACAGGACACGGGAACAACTGTGTCTGTAACATCAGCATCTGAAAGGCACGTGTCCGTCTACTGGGCTCACAGTGAATTCTGTCAAGTCCTGTTTGAGGTACAGAACACTGTGTACATCAAGTCATTCTCATTTAGTAGATTGGAAGGCTGAAGGGCAAAAGGTTCAGCCTTTAGTGTAAAGAAAATGAACAGCCAAGCCCTATTAGGATTTTGCTCATTTCTGGGGTAGATTATTTATTTCTGTTACATACTCAGCAGAATTAAGTTTCTGCACACTTAATTGTTTTGGGTCTCAGAAGAAGCTTATCTGTGAATAACAACTATGGAATGCGGCTTGTGAATAATAAAGTGAGAGCTTCATTTTCCAGTTGTTTTATTCCATTGCTGTTGAGTTTACACAGACATCAAGGGAGCAAGGATTTCAGATTAATTATGATAGAGCACATTAAATAACACAGGTCAGTGGTTGCATTACTTATGTGGAAACACTTTCACTGGATCCTTTCAAAAGTAGGTTTTAAACAATATCCTCAAGGATTTACCTCCAGACTAAAAGAAAAATGCATTTAATAATGCTATTTGGAGGGATTTGTTTTCATTATCATTCAGTAATAGCCACATTAGAGGCTTTCTCTGACGGCTCAACATTTGAGTATATCTCATACCCACAAGCCTAGTGCATTAACATCTGAATCTAGCACTGCAAGTCTTGTGCTAGGAGTTTGGGACAGATTGACGCTGCTCTTAAGATCATATTTTAATTGTTGTGGCTGAGAACATTGCCACTGCTTTCAAAATCTCCAGGAACTTGTTTCTTTTCTCATCCAGGTTTTCTAGAACTCTTCCTGAGCTTCATTACATCTGCCAAAATGTACACAGGAGTGCTCAAACTCATCTATAGAGGCTAATCACTTTTATTCCTAGTAAGAATATCTTACATTCCTTCTACAACTAGCATATGAAAAAAACCTTCTGACTTTATGGTAAAATAATGAAGAAAAATATTAAATCTATTACTGTAAGGAACGGCACCAAGAAACGGAGGAGAGCTTAAACAAGCTTTATTTGGGAAAGCTCCCGGGCGAGGTTCACTGGTCCGAGAGAAAGGGGCCAGAGAAGTCACGCCCGGGCGAGGTTTTGGGCAGAATTTATAGGGGAAGAAGGGAAAGGGGTGTGGTGAATCCGGGAGGGCGCAGGTTGTTCCTTATTTGGTGGTCTCTTCGGGTATCGTGGCAATATCCTGTGCCGGTTGCGTCAGTCTTGGGACCGTTAGTCCCGCCCCTCGAAAGGCGGGAAGGCTGAGCCGGGTGGAAAGTCCCCAGGTCAGTTTCTGGAACTGGGTGGTCCGGAAAGTTTTGGCCTGATGCAACCTGTGAGTCTGATTGCGTTCCCCTGCCTCGGGCCACTTTTCCTTACAATTACCAGGTGAATGAATATAAATAGTTAAAAATGAATTTCTCTTTCATTGCTTGGCCTCTGCTAGTTTAGAATTCCACCATTTGGAGTGGTTTAATATTTGAGAAGGAAAAGTCTTGTTTTATAAATACATACAGACAGACAGAGGTACAGATGAACAGGAGAAAAACAAATTTAATTTTGTATAAGCAAGAGTCCAAAAGATATGACTCAAGGGCAAGTTGGGCAATTGAGGCTTATATGCCTTCCTGAGCTAAGGAACGGGAAAGGGCCTGGGGCTTCACAGGGGAGGAGGGTAATTCACAGATGATAGGAAGAACAGATGGTTGGTAATTAGAAGTTTACCCTGCTATAGAAATAGGTCTTTTGGAAAAAAAAATTACCTCTGGTAATAGCTCTTTTTCTGGTCTAGGCTTCCTGTCTAAAAGTCTTTTAGGTAGTTAAGGGAGAGGTAAGTTTTTCCTGAGTCTGCTGGGTCTTGACTGCCTTCAGCTCAAAATAACCCAGATGCCAAAGTGACATATTTTGAGGTCGTCTCTTCTGCTCCCCTTCAATTGCTATCACTTAAAATGGACTTTTTGTATCTTACCTCATATCCCCCAGCCAAGATTTAGATTTGTAAGGAAAGAATGTTGCTCACCATTCTGGTTCTACAAAGATCAAGTCGTTAGCTACTGCAAGTGCTGATCTACAAGTACACCCTGAAAGGAATTCAGGATGAAGTATTCTGTGTACTGGGTATATGAGCCCCTAGATGGTTAAGATGTATATCTAAGGAAGAATTTCAAAGACCCCAGATTCTTGCGTCTTGCCATACTTAGAAAAGCACTAAAGGACTTCCCTTGTGGTGCAGTGGTTAAGAATCTGCCTGCCAATGCAGGGGACACGGGTTTGATCCCTGGTCTGGGAAGATCCCACATGCCGTGGAGCAACTAAACCCATGCACCACAACTACTGAGCCTGTGCTCTCCAAGCCCATGAGCCACAGTTACTGAGCTCATGCGCCACAGCTACTGAAGCCCAAGTGCTCTAGGGCCCACGTGCTGCAACTACTGAAGCCTACGCGCCTAGAGCCTATGCTCTGCAACAAGAGAAGCCACTGCAATGAGAAGCCCGCGCACCGCAATGAAGAGTAGCCCCTGCTCACCACACCTAGAGAAAGCCCGTGCACAGCAACGAAGGCTCAACACAGCCAAAAATAAATTTTTTTAAAAAAGCACTAAAATCATTGACTGGGATATCTGATCTTCGTGACTAGCAGTAACCTTTCACTGAGATCTTGACTGCATGTTCTCCCTAGCCAAAATTCACATATATATGTACTGGCTTCTCCTCTACCACTTCAGAGAAGTTCCTAGGAGCTATCTGAGAGGCTGTCTCCTGGGCTACAGTCCTCAGTAAGACACTGAATAAAACCCAGCTCATAGCTCTTACATGGTGCAGTTTTTAAAAAGTAGACTGGTTGTAGGAAAAAGAACAATAGTTTTAGAAACATTTTGATTATTTAGGTGTCATTTTTCTAGGTTTCATATTAATCAGACAGATTTTCTAGATTCTTGACTTTTTCTCCTTTCATGTTGTCTGTTTTATTTCATTTTTGCTTTGCAGGCTAAAATACTTGGTTTAAAACTCTCACAAAAGTAGGCAATTACTGCAATAGAGTACGATAACAATTCATTAAAACTCTTGATCGGTTTAGGTCTTTCCTCACGTTCCCTCAGCCTTATCTCCCACATCTTTTAAAGGAATTTTATACCTAAAATATTCCTTTTTCTTTTTCTGTGTTTGAATAAGTGCTCTGACCAGCTGTGTGACCTTGGGCAAGACACTTAACTTTGCTAAGGCAATTTTTCCTCATCTATAAAATAAGAACATAGTTTGCTATCTTTGAGGCTTGAATGAGGAAGTGTATGTGAAGCTCTCCGTGAGCTGTGAAGCCTTATATGGACACCTATGAAGTATTAATAACCTTCCTGTCCTGCTTTCTAATGTATTGAATATATACATTTACGTCTTCCAATTTTGATGTCCACAACCTGATATCTCAGATAGGCTTCCATTACTCAGTATTGCTGAGAGAGCTCTCTAAAATGGAGCTGGGAGGCCATTGAGGAAGTGTGACTTGTGCACATCTCAGCTGGATGAAATCTGAACTTTGACCTCGTATTGTCTTAACACAGTCATCCAGGCAGATGCCCAATATTCCAAAAACTCAAGGTACTTATTGGACCCCTTAATCCTAAATAACTCATGACAGTTTATCCCTTAAGAACAAATATTTCCTTTCTCGCATCAGAGTCAATCATAATTCTTGCCAAAAACTTTAACAGCCTTGTGGCTTTGCCTTTATATAAACCCCTGACTCTTCCCCTTCTCTGAGCACTCGTTTGATTTTACCTGAATCTCTGTCTCTCAAATTGCAATTCCTAAAACTCCAAATGAAGTCTTTTCTTACTGCAGTCTTCTGGGTTTCTTGGTTGACAAAGTCTAGGTCAAACACTCCCCCAACCCGATTCTCTTTTTAAAGATGTGCCCTGGGCTTCTCTGTTGCAGCCTGTCACTTTCCAGCTCCGTGCTCGTCATCCACATGGGAATGGTTTATCCCTTTTCAAAACTCTCTTCCAGAAAGCGAGTTGGTCATGCTTGCAGCTCATTACTTCTCAGACTGGCTTTCCTTGTATTTTTTCTCCCTTAAAAAATGTAGAAACAATGCTTCTGGGACCTTGTTTGCAAAGATCAGGCCCCTCACCGCAGGTATCCAAATCTTGTAAAACTTTTATCTCACAGCCCTTCAGCCATTTCTGCAATGTACTACTACCTTCACAGAGCTACTGCAAGCCTCCAACAGAGCAGCTGAGTCTGCACATCTGAATTTGCAACAGAACCTCCTACAATGGCCTGATGACCACTGATATGGTGAAGGGGGGGAAAATATACCACCCCGAAACATGCCTCTATGGATTGCCTCTATGGACATATGCCTCTATGGACATATGGATTGTTTTGAGTTGGTTATTTTTAAGAAACAGCAAACACAGGTGAAGCTCGGAAAACTGAGAAGTTATCTTTTGTAAGAGACATTTACATTTCTAAGGGAAATATCCTCCTCTTTCTACCAGGAGGAGAGTGTGATTCTAAATCTCCAGAAACTCTTATCAAAGGAGAAGGCAACAATTTAAATCTGTATAACAAGTTTACCCTTGTTTGCTGTGCTTTTGCTAGTAACCTCCCATAACTACCCCCAACCCCAAGGTCTTCTTTTGTCTTTAGCTGAAGGTGGTATTTAAGGTAGTAGCTTGGGCCATTTTGGGCAGTTACTCAGTTTTCCTGAGTAGCTCCCATGTGTACAGGAGGTACAGATGTTATTAAACTTCTGTTAGTTTTTCTTTTGTTAATCTGTCTTTTATTATGGGGGGGGCGTGTCTCAGCCGAGAACCTCTAAGGGTAGAGGACAATTATTTTTCCTCCCCTGCAATGGAAAAGTCTTGTCTCTGAGAAAACAATTTTGAAGCAAGGTCATTAAAAAGAAAACTTGAAAAAAATTTAAAAGTAGAGACTATATCATGTACAATCGAGGTACTCTTTCCATCAGGCATAAAAAAGGCAAGGGATGTTTTTGATTATTGAATCAGTGCCTAGAGACTATAGTTCTATTTTATTAGAATATTTTCTCTTGGGTTTAATAATATCTTGCAAGGAATGGAGTTATATTGGGTCATTCAATATTTAGAAAAAGGAACTTGTTGAAATGCTAGAATTCCAGGATGTAAGTTTTCTGGGAACTTGTCCAATGTTGGGACACTGGGTAAGTGAGATCATGGAACTTCTTAGAATTTCTTTAATCTTTGGAGCCTTGGCTCTGTATTGAAATGCTGTGGACATTAACAGATGCAGACCATTCACAATCATGTCTAGACCAGAGGAAGGGATGGAACTTGTTACAGAGGTCGGGTGAATGACTCATCACATCTTTATTTCAAGAGTTCTATTGTTGGGACTTCCCTGGTGGCACAATGGTTAAGAATCCGCCTGCCAATGCAGGGGACAGGGGTTCGAGCCCTGGTCCGGGAAGACCCCACATGCTGTGGAACAACTAAGCCCGTGCACCTCAACTACTGAGCCCGTGCACCTAGAGCCTATGCTCTGCAACAAGAGAAGCCACCGCAATAAGCCCGTGCACTGCAACGAAAAGTAGCCCCTGCTCGCTGCAACTAGAGAAAGTCCACGCACAGCAATGAAGACCCAATGCAGCCAAAAATAAATTTATTAAAAAAAAAAGTTCTATTTTTTTTGTGATTTCAGAGATCTGACTTAAGCATTACTACATGACAACCACTAGATGGCAGGAGTGAACAACATAAAAAAGTACAACCTGGCTTCTAACAGGGAAAACTTTACCTCTCCTCCCTCCTCTCCTTTTTATAATCTCTTGCCTTCCCTCATTCCTCTACTTTTCTTCTCTCTCTCTTATTGTATTTGTATTTCTAGTTATAATTTTGAATAACTGATTCTCAAGAATCACATAACTGATTCTAAAGAATCAGATCTGAAAAACAGGCTGTTCCATGTACTTATAATTTGAATACTAAAGCACAGTTTTTTCTAATTCAAGAGGTCTTATATAACTACTTTCTACTTGAGCTGAGGATAAAGCTTCAGAGGTTTTTGATGCTCAGAAATCCTCCTGTTTCTGTCCCAACTGGCAGTCTCACACTGGCAGGCAGAGGGGGTGGCTGTGTGCAGACAAACGGGGCTGAAGGAAGAGAGGGGAGGGGCCCTAAGGCCTCTGGAGCTTTGTGTAAACCCATAAGCCATATTACTTCTCTGTGATACTATGAAAGGAGTAGTTTGATAATGATCGAAGTGCTGTGCTGAAGCTATTGCTAAACACACACACACAGACACACACACACGGACATACACACAGATACACACAGGCACACACAGACACGGACACACACACACCGACACACACAGACATGGACACACACACACAGACACACACACACCCCTCAAACCCAAAAAACACCACAACTTGGCCATAGGCAGCACTTGAGAAATGAGCTATCATTTTACTAATCCTTTCAATGGAGGAAAATTCACTGGTTTGAATTAATAGCCATGCAATTGAGCCCCATGTTTGAGAGATGTGATTTAGGCTCTCTGTTCTCTCTCTTTCTTGGAGTCATTGTTCCCTGCTCAATAAATCTTCCTTTCATTTTTAAATTTATTTTTCTATTCTCAATGGCTTCTCCTTTTGAAGACTAGTGTTCTGATTTCTCAAGGGCAGAATTTGAATTTTGTCCCCCAATCCCTCAATCACTCAAAGGCAGGCTTCAGAGAGCTTCTTGGAGGTTAGCGATACCTCCTGGGGTGCTCCTTGACTATCACTGGTAATCCAGGGGTTTTGCAAGGTCTAGCTGTTATATTTTTTCAGACTCTGGGAATTAAGGAATTGAGGAAGAGCTAACCCTTCCTCCCTCTCTCTGTCCTTTGTCCTTCTCTCTGTCTCTGTCTCTGTCTCTCTCTCTCTCTGTCTGTCTCTCACATACCACACACAATACTCACAAACATACAAATGAGAGAAGGAAACACACTTATTCTAGTTTAAAATTAAACCTGGCCGAAACAAATGGGATTATGAAAATCCCCTTGAGACTGTCATCACCCTGTCGATTCACTTTTCTGCTGTTGCAGAAGTTAAATACCAGGACTTGATGAAAGATTAAGAGAGAGGAATAGCCTACAAAGTGAGGTCATTTCTGGGATCATTGGAATTTACTGATAAGAGCTACATAAGCTCCAACAAAACTCAGAGAATTCACGGTATAACTGTTCATTCCAACTGTTCTGTGTCTGAATTGCAAAGCAGCCCCGGCACAATTCATATGATCCTTTTAACTAAGTGGACTGGTCAACACTGTGATACTGTCACTTATCAGGATAGGTTCTTAGCCAAGGGGCTTAACACTCTGAGCTACAGTTTTCTCATTTGTAGAACAAAGTTGATAATGTCTACCCCATGGTGTTGTTCTGAGGGTGAAGTGAGAAAACATGAGTAAAGTGTCTGGCATTGTGCCTTGTTCATAGTAGTGCTTAACGAATAGAAGTTATTAATTTTGGAGAAGGGATGGAGGTGGACAGTGGAGTTAAACAGACCTCGGTTTAGATCCTCTACTTTGTCTCCTACAGACCGAAGGTCTCGGGCCAGCTACTCAATTCTCACCTGCAAAACGGTAATAATGCCACATCGTTTCCTGGGTTACTGTGCCTGCCATGTGGTAATAAGTCTACAAATGGTAACTAGTATTATTGATATTACCTGTTCGTTCCTTAAAATATTTATTGAAACCAAACCATGTTATCTGTTTAGGACAGCATTGGGTGGCAGGAGAGACTATACAAAAGAATCACGTGATGGTGTTTGCTTTCAAGAGGCTGACAGCTTTGCTGAGGGGTAAAAACAAGTGAAAACCCAGTCATTTAGTGTAACAGTGTGAAATAATCAACTGTCCGTAAAAAGTGATATGGTGCATAATCAAGTCTGGTAGATTGCAGAAACAGGAGCGAATGTTGGGGGTCACTATTGTTGGGGAGGACCTATAGTAAAATTCTGGAGGGTTTTGAAAGATGAGTAGGATTTGCAGATGTGGGGACTGAAATGGACAAATATAAAGTGTGTCAGCTATACTTAAAATGGAAAACCAACAAGGACCTACTGTACGGCACAGGGAACTCTGCTCAATATTCTGTAACAACCTAAATGGGAAAAGAATTTGAAAAAGAATAGATACATGTGCATGTGTAACTGAATCACTTGGCTGTATACCTGAAACTAACACAACATTGTTAATCAACTATACTCCAATATAAAATGAAAAGTTTAAGAAAAAAAATAAAAAGTATGTCAGATTATGACACGTGCTATGGAGAAAAATAACAGGGAAGGAGCAGAGGGAGTGCTGGATGGTTTACAATTTTAAATAGGGTGGAAGGCAAGGCTTCACTGAGAAGTCCTCAGGAGAAGTTGCCAACTGAGCAAAGAAGATGAGGAGTGATCCAGTTGGATATCAGGGGAGAGAGAATTCCAGGCTGAGGAAACTCCAGGTACAGAGCTCCTGAAACAGAAGCACACTTGGAATGTTGGAGAAATAACACGGAGGTCTGTGTGGCTACTGTAGAGACAGCAGTGGGGAAAGGAGAAGGAGAAGAGGATGGAGAAGCAATATTTTGGGGTGGATGGTAGAGGAGAGTGGGAAGTCATGTAGGGCCCTGTGTTCTATTTTAAAGACTTTGGCTTCACTCTGAGTGAGAAGGGAAATCACTGAAGGATTTGAGCACAGGAATGGCAAGACCTGACTTCTGTTCACAAAGGATCACTCTGGCTGCTGTTTTGCAAAATGGGCTATAGAAAGCCAAGGGTGGAAGCAGAGAAATCATTCAGGAGAAATTTGCAACAACACAGGTGAGAGTTGATGGTGTCTCGAATCAAAATATCAGAAGTGAGAAGAGTTTGGATTCTGAAATTCTGGATATATTTAGAACTACCAGAAATCACACATAAACAATGATCTCATGAGGTACTTTTGAGATAGTTAACCTTCAAACCCTTGGCTTTAGATTTATTACATTTTAGAGGTGATGAGAGACATTGTAGGGTTGGTTGTTCTTGGTTTTTGATTGTTTTTTTCCGTTGTAGGTCTTAAAATTCTTTCTTTCCTTTACCTCTATAGCACTGTTCTGGTTTGATCCCTATCTTTCACCCTCCATTTTGTCTCCTTCGCTCTATGTCCTTCCCTCATCTTTTCATCCATCCATCCATCCATCCATCCATTAATCCCTTTACCCTTTGGGAACACGTGATGTATTAAGTTTCAGAACTAGTGCTTGTGATTGAGAGATGAATATAGCTCATAAAAAACTCATAGTCTAATAACGGGGACAGGGAGGTAAACAAGAAAAAGTGAAACAGTTTGACAGGAGCTATGTTAGAGAGATTAAAGAAAAATGTGGCACAAAGAAGATGTTTAACACTATCTGCCTGTCAGAGAAGTCTTCATAGTTGAAGTTTTCCCTGTCCCCTTAAATGTAAACATTCACTAATGTTCTGTTCCTTCAACCTTTGTTTTCTTTTTCCTTTTGAGGTCGCATTCGTTCCCACAACTCTATTTATTACCTCTATGATTATATCTTCCAAATCTTCATCTCTAGCCCTGACCTTTCTTTGAATGCCCTCAATTAAATTGTGTCTTCCTGTCACCCCAGACCACAAAAAGCATTCTCCAAGTGGATGCTCAGGTTAGATTAAGATGCACTTGAACAAACAAATTTATTGAGGCTTAGAATGTAAATCACGTAACTACTCGCAGCAGCAATAGTCTTTTCAAAAATGACTAAAACAAACTTTTAAATATGAAGCATAGGGCTTCCCTGGTGGCGCAGTGGTTGAGAGTCCGCCTGCCGATGCAGGGGACATGGGTTCGTGCCCTGGTCCAGGAAGATCCCACGTGCAGCGGAGCGGCTGGGCCCGTGAGCCATGGCCACTGAGCCTGCACGTCTGGAGCCTGTGCTCTGCAACGGGAGAGGCCACAGCAGTGAGAGGCCCGCGTACCAAAAAAAAAAAAAAAAAAAAAAAGCAACACTAACATACTGTATGATTCTATTTATATGAAATATCCAGTATAGAGAAATGCAGAGAGACAGAAAGAAAGACTGAAAGTGGTTGCCAGAAGCAGGGGAGGAGGGGAACTGGAAAGTGACTATTTAAATTGGTACAGAATCTCCTTCAGGGGTGATGAAAATTTTTTAAAATTTTTATTTTATATTGGAGTATAGTTGATTTACAATGTTGTGTGATGATGAAAATATTTTGAAATGATAGCAGTGATGGTTTCATGCCATTGTGAATATACTAAATGCTACCAAATTATACTTTGAAATGGCTAATTTTGTGTTACATGAATTTCATCTCAAAAATATATTGGCACAATAACACAAGATTTAAATGCAATATTCAAAGTAATGTGCTGTCAAGAATGCAGATTGGGACAGTTCTAATTTTCACATATGTCTAGAGAGAAATGTCAGGCAATTTGATCTTACTATGTAAAGGCTGTTCATCATTAACCTGGTTGAACACTAGAAAAGGAATTTTTTATGAATAAAACAAAGCAACTGACACAGAAGTTTGAGAAGCTTAGATAATTTAAATGAAGACAAATTTTCTCTTTTTGGATGACATTTACTGACTGGAAAGTCTGTTTTATTATCTTGAGGATTAATGTCTTAAAATGGCATTGCATTGTTGAAGGTACTGTTTTTCGTGTGATTCGAACTGCAAAAAAAGTCAGTTCAATAATGCAAATGTATAAATTGATTAAAGTCAGAGTATCTCAGCATACAAATTACTTCCTAGAGGAAAGCATTCATTTTTAGACTAGATATTATTATAAAATGAAAAAATTACAATGTTTTAAAATTATGGACAAATATGCCCATAAACTTATCCTATACTAACACAACTATTATTATCTTGTGTATTCCATTACAACTTTTAAAAATAAGATTCTTTTAAAAAGGATCTTATTTTTGGTCCTCAGAGGCAGAGACCTGAGTTTATCACATTTTCTGTCATAGCAGCGTACATCAGTGGTCTGTTCAAGGCCTTTCTCATTTTATTTTATCTTTCTTCTTCATTTTCAACCCTGCTCCAATTTCACATCCCCTTAGTTATTCTATTCTTTAATCTATGTTCATTGAGTTGTATACATACACACGTTTTGGAAATATATATTGTGCTGTTTTGTTTATCTGTGCTTTTACTTTATATAACGTATCATTCAGATCTCATTCACTCCACCTATCTTTTTAAGGTACTTTCTTCATGGCGCTATCCTTTGTGCTTTTCAACTCCCCTTTTGAGTTTTTTATTTCAACGATTGTATTTTTCATACTCAGAATCTCCAGATTCGGGCTACTTAGGATTGTGTTCCTGGTTCTTGTTTGTAACATTCTGTTTTGTTCCTTTGTGAATAAATATTTTATTAAAATTTTATTTTACTTAAAATTCTTATTTTAGCCAATCCATTAATTTGGCTTCTTCTACCAAGAAGAAGAAGTGTTGAGTTTGTTGTCTTTCTTCTATAGAACTTGTGCTCCTCCTGTTGAATTTAGGGAGTAGGTTCCAGGGAGATACGGTAGGGTGGGGAGCCTCTGATGTTGCCACCTGGGCTAGACCATGCCCTCTATACATCTCTTCCTCCCCAACACTTGATTTTGCCTTACCTCTCAACGACCCACTGTCTCTCTCCCTCAGGGCACAGTTCTTTCCCGATGATTGCTTGTCTTGGATAAAATCACCTAGACCAGTGACTCTATAACTTTAGTGTGCATCAGAATCATCGGTCATGCTTGTTAAAACATAGAGTGCTGGGCCCAACCCCCCCAGACTTTCTGGTGCAGTAAGTTTGCGATGGAGAAGAGTATTTACATTTCTAAGAAGTTACCAGTTGACACCATCCTTGGGCTGACCGTGGTGGATGTTTTGAGGGCAACCGACCCACAGCCTGTGCACCCCATACCACCTCCTGTGGAAGCTTAAGCTGTCTGTGTAGCTTTCTCCCTTTGTCTCATAACCATGTCCACCAATGAGAATGCTAATTCACCACCTGCCTGCCTTAACAGATTCAAGAACAAGGGGAAAGGCAGTACAGAAATGAGGCAGCACCAAATAGAAGTTATTAATGTGGAGCAGAGGAAAGCTAAGAAGGAGGACCAGATGCTGAAAGGAGAAATGTCAGCTCTTTTCCTGATGATGCTACTTCTCCACTGCAGGAAAACCACAACAACCAGGGCACTGTAAATTGGTCTGTTGATAACGCTGTCAAAGGCATAAATAGCAACAATTTGGAAAGCCAGCTCCAAGCTACTCAAGCTGCTGGGAAAGTGCTTTCTAGGAAAAAACAGCCCCCCATAGACAACATAAGCTGGGCTGGTTTGATTCCAAAATTTGTGACCTTCTTGGACAGAACTGATTGTAGTCCCATTCAGTTTGAATCTGCTTGGGCCCTTAGTAACATTGCTTCTAGGACATCAGAACAGACCAAGGTTGTGGTAGATGGAGGTGCTATCCCAGCATTCGTTTCTCTACTGATGTCTCCCCACACTCACATCAGTGAACAAGGCTGTATGGGCTCTAGGAAACATTGCAGGTGATGGTTCAGTTTTCCAAGACCAGGTTATCAAGTATGGTGCGGTTGACCCGCTGTTGGCGGTTCCTGATATGTCATCTTTAGGATGTGGTTACTTATATAATCTTACCTGGACACTTCAAATCTTTGTTGCAACAAGAATCCTGCACCCCCCTTAGATGCTGTTGAGCAAATTCTTCCTCCTTTAGGTCGTCTCCTGCATCATGATGATCCAGAAGTATTAGCTGATATCTGCTGGACTATTTCCTACCTTATTGATGGTCCAAGTGAACCGATTGAAATGGTTGTGAAAACTGGGGTTGTACCCAAACTTGTGAAGCTTTTAGGAGCTACTGAATTGCCAATCGTGACTCCCACGCAAAGAGCCATAGGGAATATTGTCAATGGGAGAGATGAACAGACTTAGGTTGTAATAGATGCAGGAGCACTGCTAACAAACTCCAAAACTAATATTCAGAAGGAAGCTACGTGGACAATGTCAAACATCGCGGCTGGCCGCAGGACCAGATACAAGTTGTAAATCATGGATTAGTCCCATTCCTTGTTGGCGTTCTCTCTAAGGCAGACTTTAGGACACAAAAGGAAGCTGTACGGGCTGTGACCAACTATACACGTGGTGGAACGGTTGAGCAGATTATATACCTTGTTCGTTGTGGCATAATAGAGCCGTTGATGAACCTCCTAACTGTGAAAGATACCAAAATTATTCTTGTTATTCTGGATGCCATTTCAAATACCTTTCAGGCTGCTGAGAAACTAGGCAAAACTGAGAAACTTAGTATAATGATTGAAGAATATGGAGGTTTGGACAAAATTTAAGCTCTACAAAACCATGAAAATGAGTCTGTGTACAAAGCTTCATTAAACCTGATTGAGAAGTATTTCTCTGTAAAGGAAGAGGAAGATCAAAATGTTGTGCCAGAAACTACCTCTGAAGGCTATACATTCCAAGTTCAGGATGGCACTGCTGGGAACTTCAACTTTTAGATTGTACATCTGAGGCATAAAGTTGTTTGTTGCCTACTACATTTTGTTTAATTTGTCTTACTGTTTCTCTACTAAGAACTCTTTTTTTTTTTTTTTTGTGGTACGCGGGCCTCTCACTGCTGCGGCCTCTCCCGTTGTGGAGCACAGCTCCAGACGCGCAGGCTCAGCGGCCATGGCTCACGGGCCCAGCCGCTCCGCGGCATGTGGGATCTTCCCGGACCGGGGCACGAACCCGTGTCCCCTGCATCGGCAGGCGAACTCTCAACCACTGCGCCACCAGGGAAGCCCTACTAAAAACTCTTTTTAAAAGTGGTTTGTTATTGTAATGCTTTTTGTGTGTGTGTGTGTGTGTTTTTTTTGTAATGCTTTTTACAACGAAACTATACTTGAACAGTTCCAAACTGTACCTACTGTATGACGCTTCTCCTCTCAATGGGTTTCTTATTTCTATGTGGAATTTCGTATCTTGTAGTGTCCTGTAAATAAAGATTAAATTCCACTCTTTACTTCAAAGAAGAAAAAAAGAAGAAGTTACCAGTTGATGCTGATGCTGCCAATCAGGAACCAAGTTTTGAGAGCTGCTGACTTAATGGGATAAAAGGAGAAGTAAACAAATAATTAGGTGTTGGCCCACCTATGTGCACCTCTTGTGTTCTGCTTTTCCTCATGAGTTCCAGGATCCATTCCTGCCTGGATATTACCCTGAAGCTTCTATTTAGCTCTGGCTGATCCTGGCTGGCTCCTACTGCCTATGATCCAGGACTATGTGAGGTAGGATCAAAGCCCCAACAAGGCAGTTCTATTCCCATGATCATGGTTTTGGACCCTCTTCTGCTCTGGGTTGCCCTTCTTCTCTTCTCTCATTACCCTCACTTGACTGGGACCCAACCAACTTGTTTCCTTAGAGGTTTCTGACAGTCATATGTTTAAAAAAATTTTTGATGTATTTACTTTTGGCTAATAAAAATTGTATATATTTAAGGTATATAGCATGATGTTTTGATATATGTATAAAATGTGAAACGATTACCACAATCAGACTAATTAATATATCCATCAATCTTCCATAGTTACTATTTTTTTGTGGTAGGAATACCTGGGATTTTCTCTCTTAGCAATTTCAAGTATACAATACATTATTAATATTGTCATCATGCTGTACATTATGTCCCCAAACTTGTTTATCTTATAACTGAAATTTTTATCTTGTGATCAATAATCTCCCCTTTTCCCTCCTCCCCCAAGACTCTGGTATCTACCATTCTACTCTCTGTTACTATGAGCTCAACTTCTTTTTTTTAAGATTACATATATAAGTGAGATCATGCAATATTTGTCTCGATTATTTCATTTAGCATAATGTCCTCCAGTCTCATCCATTTTGTCACAAATGGCAGGATTTCCTTTCTTAAAGGCAGAATAATAATCAATTGTATATACATACCAAATTTTCTTTACCTGTTCATCTGTTGATGGACATTTAGGTTGTTTCACGTCTTGGCTATTGTGAATAATGCCGCAGTAAACATGGGAGCGCAGATGTCTCTCTGAAATATTTTATTTTCTCTGGGTATATACCCAGAGTCAGATTGCTGGATCATATGGTACTTTTTTTTTGAGGAACTTCCTTACTGTTTTCCATAATGGTTGTACCAATTTACATTCTTACCAACAGTGCACAAGTGTTCCCTTTTCTCCATATTATTACCAATAGTTGTTGTCTTTTGCCTTTTGATAATAGCCATTCTAACAGGTGTGAGGTGATATCTCACTATGGTTTTGATTTACCTTTCCCAGTTGATTAGTGATGTTGAGCATCTTTTCATATACCTATAGGCCATTTATATGTCTTCTTTAGAAAAATGTCTATTTAGGGTTTTTTGCACATTTTTAAGTTGAGTTATTGGGATTTTTTTAATATTGAGTTGTATGAGTTCCTTACATATTTTGGATATTAACCCCTCATCAAATATTGATTTGTAACTATGTTCTCCCATTCAATAGGCTGCCCTTTCAATTTGTTAATTATTTCATTGCAGTGAGGAGGTTTTTAGTTTGACATAGTTCCACTTGTTCATTTTTGCTTTTGTTGACTGTGCTTTTGGTGTCAGATACAAAAATTAATCACCAAGACCAGCATCAAGGAGCTTAATCCCTATATTTTCTTCTAGGAGTTTTATGGATTCAGGTCTTCTATTTAAGTCTTTAATCCACTTTGAGTTCATTTTTGTATGTGGTGTAAGATAAGAATCCAATTTCATTCTTTTGCAGGTAGATATTCAGTTTTCTCAACACCATTTATTGAATAAACTATCCTTTCTCCATTGTATATTCTTTGTGTCTCTGTCAAAAATTAGTGGACTGTATATGTGTGGGTTTATGCGATCTCTTTGCTGTTCCATTGGTCCATATGTCTATTTTAATGTCAGTGCCATACTGCTTTGGTTACTATAGTTTTGTAATATAAAGTCAAGAGATGTGATGTCTCCAAATTTTTTGTTCTTGCTTAAGATTTCTTTAGCTATTTTGGGGTCTTTTCTGGTTCCATATGAATTTAGGATTGGTTTTTCTATTTCTATAAAAATTCCATTGGAATCTTGATGGGGGTTGCATTGAAACTATAGATCATTTTGGGTAGAGTGGACATTTTGACAATATTAAATCTTCCAATCAATGAACATGAGCTATCTTTCCATTTATTTGTATCTTCTTTGATTTCTTTCATCAGTGTTTTATAGTTTTCAGCAAACAAATCTTTCATGTCCTTGGTTAAATTTATTTCTAAATATTTTATTTTACTTTTCGTTGTTATTGTAAGTGGGATTATCTTCTTAATGCCTCTTTTGGATAGTTTGTTGTTAATGTATAGAAACACAACTGATTTTTGTATGTTGATTTTGTATCCTAAACTTTACTGAATTCATTTATTAGTTTTAATAGTTATTTGATGTATAAGATCATGTTATCTGCATGATGTTCTGAGATCCACCCATCTCCTTCTTTGTGCAGCTTCTCTAGGGTCAAGCACAGGTGCAGAGCCAGCATCCTGTGGTAGATTGCTATCTTGTCTGGCCTTCTAATATTTTTATGTATTTTTTAAACGTAACACACCTGTAGATTTGTGATGCTTTATTGTCTATCTAGCACCGGTCATTTTAAGGTTTATAGTTATGACACATAATGAATGTAATGATTTCAGAATACTGTAATATTACATTACTTGGATAAACTATAATTTATTAATTATCCCCTAATGTTGGACATTTGGAATGCTTTCCATTGTCCCAACATGAGTAATAGCATTAAATGTATTAACTTTTTATACCTACAAAAGTATTTTTGGGTACTTTCCTTTTTTTGTTGTTGTTTCCCTGTATTGTGAAAGAGTTAAGGCAGCTTTCAGAAGTACTTTAAGTTCTGGGAGAATCTGCCTCTTTGTGTCTGATTCATTTTCTGAGTGGGTGGTGTACTGCTTTAACCTTGTCACTGACAGGAAAGTTCAGATTTTATCCTGTAAAAAGAGAAGAGGTCTGTCCTTGCAGTTCTCTTTGACTGAAGTGTTTGCTTTTAGACAATGATTGTACACACTCTTCCATCAACACGCTGGTACTTGATAGTGTCAGTTCTCCTTTGAATTGAAATAGCAATTTCCTTTGTTCATCTGGACTATTTTTAAACTACGGCAGCTCTTATTTAAAAGCCACAGGTTGTGTTCCAGATTAACCCTGTCCAAATTTGGTAATGATGATTACACCATCGAGGGCAATCAAAATAATCAAATGAAGGAAAAGCACTTATTTTCTAACTTATTTAGCTAAAATGAATGTTCAGATAACATGATTTTAGTTTTCATATAAACCTATAGCATCTTGGTAAGCA
This sequence comes from Aethalodelphis obliquidens, assembly GCF_003676395.1. Lineage (NCBI taxonomy): Eukaryota > Metazoa > Chordata > Mammalia > Artiodactyla > Delphinidae > Aethalodelphis > Aethalodelphis obliquidens. The sequence continues at coordinate 18,773,178 of NW_020837983.1, forward strand.
ACTTCTGAAAATAGGTTAATGAATCATCATGGGAGGAAACTTGAGAATCTTTGATTTGAAAAGGAACGTTAGCAGTCATTTAAGTCAATCTACCACACAAAAGAAAAACTCATCTACAGGGTGCGTGATGGTCTATGATTTTTTGATTAAACCCCTTCCATGGCTAGATTACCACCTTATCAGTCAGCCCATTTATTGACATTTTTGAATAGCTGTAATTAAAAGTTCTCCTTTTATTTTTTTCTTGAATTGAAACCTGTCTTTTTAACATCTACATAAAAATACACTGACTTCTCTTTGTGCCATACAGAAAAAGGAGTATATCTCATTATCATAGTCTTCTGAATATTTGAAGACATCTATATGGTTTCCTCTTAGTGTTCTCTTCTCTCTTATTTAGGATAAATGTCCTTAGACCATGCAGGCTTTTTTTTTTTCCCGTAAACTTTAAGATGATGATGTCTATATCCCTAATCATCTCAAACACTTTCCTGGATATTTTCCAGTTCGTCCATGTTCTTAAAACAAGGGTTGTGGGGCATAGTGGCTCACAGACACAGTGGAACCATCTCACATTTCTGTGATCTTGACTTGAGATATTTTCTTTACAAATATCTATCTTAGAGACTTCCTCCAAAGTTTATTATCATGTAAGATTTCTCTGTGATATACCTATAGGTACATATTATTTCCAACAGTTTTATTTTAGAACATAGTCACCAAGAAATGGCACCTTACTTCTGAGAATTAGGTGTAAAATTGGTAATTATTAAATTCTTTTATAAGGACTATCTCATAAAGCCACATTGCTTTCAATAGGAAATATGGTTTGTAGTAATAGATGAAAAAACATTATCGTTTACACTTGAGAGCTAATCTTTAATCGCAGCTTGAATTTTATGGCTCATGATGGGAGAAAATAAAATCAAAATAAGAATTTGTCAGTACAGTATAACTAGCAATAGGCAGTGTTTTGTGCCTAGAAGATTTGTGCTATAATTATTTTTTAAAGCATATTAGACTTAAACTAAAAGGGATCTTACACATCATACTGTCTTAATTGTACGAGTGACTGACCACTCATTTATCTCAACTATCTGGGAATCATTTGTGTTTTGATAGATTATTCGAGAGGTGATTCTACTCTTTTGTTTTCTTTATTTCTTTTTGATTTTCTAGTTCCTACTCTACACAGAAAATAGTTTTGATCATTTTGAACATCTTGATTAGATTCAATTAATCTGTTTATTTAACAGAAAACAAAATCAGTTAATGTTTAATGACTTTTATTATTCAAGTTAGCCACAAGAGTCAATCTAGCAATTCCCTAAAAGTATAATAATAAAAATCTGTGGTATACATAGTGGTGTGTCTTTTTTATATGATGAATTACATTTTAAGATTTTTTAAAATTGTGTAATTTACACACAAGTATAATATGTTTTTTATATATACACACACATGTGTATATGTGTGTGTGTGTGTATACATATCCATCCCACATAATCTCGTTGAAGAAATAGATATCATTAGTGTTTAAAAACACCTTACCCCCAATGTGTACACCTCCTGATTTAGCTGTCTTCCCAACAATTGCCCAGTCCAAAACACAATCTTAGCTTTTGTGATAATCACTCCTTTACTTTTATGTTTTTACTATCTCAGTATGTATCCATAGGCAATACTTTACTTAATTTTTTCTATCTTGGGCCTGGGTATAAATACCATTATATTTTTTACATTTTTCTATGGCTTACTGCTTTTGTTCAACACTATGTGTAATACATCCATATGGATATATGCAGCATGTTTCATTTATTTTTACCACTGTATGGTAAAAACATGTACTACTGTATGTATTACAGTTTATTTATTCAACTTACTATTGATATACAATCAGGTTATTTCCAGTTTTTGCTTTGCTTGTTTTTGTTTTTATCTATTAAAGACAATGCTGCTAGAAATACTTATTAATATGTCAACTGGCACACAGGTGCAAGAGATTTCCCACCATTTAAATCTAAAAATGGAGGTGCTGGATTGTAAGGTATGTGAATGTTCAGCTATACCACATCAGGCCAAACTATTTTCAAAATAATTATATCAGCCACGTTATGAAGGTGTTTCTTATCCCATATCCTTGCAAATACTTGATGTTGTCAGACTTTAAAAGTTTTTACCATTCTAGAGGATGTGCTCTGTACTTCCTTGTGATTTTAATTTGCAAATCTCTGATTACTAATGAAATTGAGCCTCTTTTCAAGGGTCTTTCTGAGTGTCCTTTATTTTTGAAGCGCCTGATTAGACTTTTTCCTTTTTAACTCATAGACTTAAAAATAATATTCTTGATATTAGTCATTTATTATTACGCATGCTGCAAACATCCTTTACTAATAGAATTTTTAGTACATTAATTTTTTTGAATTGAAGTTTTTAATTTTAATGCAATTGAATATACCAATCTTTTCTTTTTTTTGGTCAGCATGTATTTAATTTTGAGTTCTGTTTAAAAATTTTTTCTTCTCTACCTTGAGGGCATGAAAATAATTTTTTCTAAAAGGTTTACTGCTTTGCCTTCAACTATTATATGTTTTTGAACAGCAGGAAACATATCTACCAGTGGTAAGCATGGACAAATTAAAAACAAATATTTCCATGTCTTCATCCTAAACATAGGATATTTGGTATTTATGGAAGAGATGTACTGTCTGTTTAGTGCTTGAAACCAATTTTTAAATTATATAGCTTGTCTCTGACGGTTTTTTTTTTTTTTTTTTACTTCTTTATGTTTAATTGCTTAGAGAAAAACTGAAGCAAATATCTGATTCTTTTAGTATGTATTGTTATATTTCACAGTACCAGATAATTTCTGGAAAGTGCTAGAAATGGTAATTCCAAATCGTGCAGAACACCTGCTTCCCTGAAGATTCTGGAAGACACCACTCAGGCATACACAAATCCTTTCTAAAGTCACATTAACAGCTAGAACATATGACAACCGAGTGTCACTCTCAGAAGGAAATTCCTTCTTTTTAAAACTTTCTATTCAGGTGATGATAAATAATCCCCTTTTAGCATAAAAATGTAAAATGAACATTTAAGTTCATGAAAATATTCCTCATAAGAGGTTTAGTTTGGTCTCTTGCTTTCTGGTGTTGTGTCTAAGGAGTCTGTATAACCCAAGGTCACAAACATTTACTCCTATGTTTTCTTCTTAGAGTTTCATAGTTTTAGCTCTGAGATTCAGTCTATGAACGAGTGGGTCCAGCTTCATTCTTCTGCACATGAGGATATCTAGTTTTTCCACCACCATTTGTTGAAAAAACGATTATCTCCCTACTGAATTGCTTTAGCACATTTGTTGAAAATCAATTAACCACAAATTTAAGAGTTTGTGTCTGAATTCATATGTTTCATTGATCTATATGTCTATCTTCGTTACCACACTGTCTTTATTACCATAGCTTTGATTTGAGTTTGAAATCAGGAAGTGTGCTTCAACTTTGTTCTTCTTTTTCAAGATGTTTTAGGTATTCTTGGTCCCTTGTATTTCCACATGTATTTTAGGAAAGGAATTATCATTAAAAAAGTTTTCTGGGATTTTGATAAAAATGACATTGGATCTATAGATCAATTTGGGGAGTATTTTCACCTTATAATGTTAAGTCCTCTGAGTCATAAATATGAATGTCTTTCCATTTATTTGTCTTCAATTTCTTTCAACAATATTTTATAATTTTTGAGTATGTTTTGCACTTCTTCTGTTAACTTTATTCCCGTGTGTGTGTGTATATGTATATGTATTTATATTTTTGATGCCATTGTAAATGACATTTGTTTTTAAAATTTCATTTTGGATTGTTCATTGCTAGTGTATAGAAGTGCAATTGATTTTTGTATATTGATCTTTTATCCTGCAATCTTGCTGAATTAATTTATTAGTTCTAATAATTTTTGTGGGTCTCCTAGGGCTTCCTATATATAAGATCATGTCATCTACAAATAGGAATAGTTTTAACCTTTTCTTTTCAATCTGCCTTTTATTTTTCTTTCCCAATTGCCCTAGGCTAGAACCTCCAGTACAATGTTGAAGAGAAGTGGCAAAAGTGGACAGCCTTGTTTTGTTCCTGCTCTTAGAGGGAAAGCATCCAGTCTTTCACTATTAAGTACGATGTTAGCTGTGGGGTTTTACCCTTTATAAGACTGAGGAAGTTTTCCTGTGTTCCAAATTTGCTGAGTGTTTTTATCATGAAAGAGTGTTGGATTTAGTCAAATGCTTTCTCTGCATTATTGAGATGATAATATATTTTCTTTCCCTTTATTATATTGATGTGGTGTGTTACATTAATTTATTTTCAGATGTTAAAGCAATTTGCTTTCCTGGGATAAATCGCACTTAGTAATGGTATATAATCTTTTTTATATGTTTTAGATTTGGGTTTCTAATATTTTGTTGAGAAGTTTTACATCAAAATTTATAAGAAATATTCATCTGTAGTTTCATTGTGATGTCTTTGTCTGGTTTTGTATCAGGGTAATACTGACCTCATAGAATGAGTTGGGAAATATTCTCTCCTCTTCTATTTTTAGAAGAACTTGTGAAGAATTGGTATTTATTCTTCTTTAAAGGCTTGATAGACTTAATCAGTGAAGTCATTTGAGCCTGGGCTATACTTTTTGGGAAGTTTTAAAATTATTAATTCAGGGAATTCCCTGGTGGTCCAGTGGTTAGGACTCTGTGCTTCCACTGCAAGGGGAACAGGTTTGATCCCAGGTTGGGGAACTAAGATCCCGTGTGCCGTGCAGCCAAAACAAAACAAAACAAAACTATACTTCAATAAAAACATTGAAAAAATTATTAATTCAATTTTATGCTTATTATAGATCTACTCAGATTTTCAAACTTTTTCTTGAGTAAATTTTTGTAGTTTGTTTTTTGCAGGAATTTTCCCATTTCATCTAATTTTGTCAGTGGATTAACTCTTACGGGGTATTTTCTTCATGGTACTTTGAAGTTAAAGGAAGGTTCTGAGCAGTTTAGTTAACTGTTTGGAATGGAGTTTTGATAAAGAACACCAAAGCCATCCCAAATCTGGTGAACTAAGCAGATATATAATTCCATACCGGCTGTGGATCACCCTTTTTCTTTAGGAATTGAAGTCTCTATTACTCTAGGCTATGCAGAGGATGACCAAGGGTGGGGAGGTAAGGGGGACAAGACATGTTTATATTCAGTCTCTTTGTTCAAGAGTTTTTTTTTTTTTTTCTCCCCGAGGCTATGTTTCAAGGATTTCTTGAGTCCTGTGATAATACAAGGCTCTAGAGAACCAGTTTTCATGACTAGATTGGACTGAGTGAAGACAAGGAAACAGCTATGGTTCTGTCTTTATGGAGGAAGGCCTCTTTTAATCATCCTTTTCATGCAAGATATGTATAACTCTTGGTTCACAGAGATACATTTTACCGAGACCTAGTTTTCTGTATGGTTTAGGGCTATGGATTTTCCAAATCTATCAGGGTTATATCTGGTCCTGTGTTACCTGTCTGAGGAAGCAGCTTTAGTCAGTCTTCTTGGCCAGAGTGTGCCTAGCTGAGGCCAATTATGCAGAGTCAATCCAGGTGTGTCAACAAAGTAATAGGTTCCAGAGGATTTGAGAGCTTAGCATGTGAGATTCAAGCCTGGGGAGCCAGCAGGCTGAGCAGGAGTAAGCTCTGGAGGTCAGAGCTTACCGGTGAGTTCAGATGCATGGTACACAGGAGAGTCTCCTTTGATCCATCTCAAGGAGGGGATTTAATGTTTTTCTTCTCATAAATAAGCTCCTGGACTTCAGGAGTTTTAGTCCAAATGTCACAGAATTGCTTGTGACTGGTTCCTGGCAGCACTGGGAACAGCTGTGCCGAGTTGCCTTGTATCGGGAAGCCTGCTGGGAAATTTATCCAAATGTCCTCCAAGGAAGACAGAGTTCTGGGAAGTAAGTGATTATGTGGGTCTTATGTTAGTGTTGGAGTGAAGTGCAGCCAGGAGCCAGCTCACATTTATGTTCATCCAGAGAGAATGGACCATTCCTAGGAATTGTTCAGTCTGGAAATGTTTAACTGTGAGAAAATCATTCCGTTTTCATTTCAGAGATTTATGCCTGTCCTTGTATCAGAGTTGGCAAACTTGGGGGTTTGGGAGATGACCTAAAGCTTATTTGTGAGCTTTGTCCAAACCTGGGTGACTGTAGGCCTATTATTTTGGGCAACGGGTTTTCCACAGCCAATCTGGAAGGGCTGCAGCAGGGTGTTGTCATTGGAAGTCAATAGGTGTGGTTAGAGTTTACGGGGAAGGGAGAAGAGGCCAGTCCACTCCTCTTCCCATCTGGCTTTCAAATGGAGTCTGTGTCTCCCAAAATAGTCTCATAAATTTGGGGTATTAGATTTTTTTCTCTCCCTTGCTTGGAACGTCTGGCTTCTGGCTCTTAGGCTTGTCAGGGAGTGAAATTTCCTTTATATAAAGTGTGTGTGTGGCTTTGAATCTAACCTAGATCTCTCTTCTCCAGGTGTTTTTTTTCAGTAGGTTCTCTCTCTTCCTTCAGTCATCTTTCTCAGGACTGAGAGAGGCCAGGCTAACCATTTATGTACCATTCCAGGAAAAGCCTCATGTTGGTCGATGGAGATTTTGCTCTGGAGATTTTGAAAGCTCTGGCAACTGCTGGTTCATCTTCTGTGTTCTGGCTGTTTCCTTGCACTCCTGCCCAAATTCCTTCTCTTACTCTGCTCCCCATCCCTCATTCAACTTTTCACATCCTAGTAACAGATCATAGGTATTTCATATGCTATTCTAGCTCTATGGATACTCTATGTATTCAATGAGTTTTATGTACTTGATATTTTAATGCTATTTATTCTAGTCACTGAATTATTATTATTTTTCCTCTTTTTAAATGCTAGTCATACAAAAATGTAGATTCATAAATTGTACCAACTAACAAGTTGTATTAGAATGACTGACAATAGCAGTATTAAGGAACTTTGGGGGGAAAAACTGCAGTCATTATCATGCTAACCTCTTAATTTTTACACATTACATTTTAGTTTTTGAAGATGTAATTTTCCAGTTTATGTGTTGTTTCATATTCCACTTTTTCCAAGTAATTATTATTTTTATATCTATTAATTATTATATTTAATGGACATAATGACTTTCTATCATACATGTAGACATGTATGAGCAATTCATTGATCATAGAATATTTAGGTTAATTTTAATTTCATTCCTTCCTCCCTCCCTCCCGCCCTTCCTTTCCTTTATTAAAGATACATTTGCAATGGACCTCTTATTAATGTAGCTTTTTGCTTTTGTTAAATTTATTTCCTTAAGCGTCATTCCTATGAATAAGGTTGCTGGATAAAGAATATGGACATAAATGGTTTTGCAAACAAAAATATGTTTAAAACTTTTAATGCTTCCAGCTGTGTAAGTCTATACAAGTTTCACCATGGCTTTGAGCATCGTGTATTATAATTTAAAATGTTTTACTATGTTGACATAATTAAATTATTGCTTTGTAGTTTGCTTTAATTTGCTTTTCTTTTAGAATGAGGAAGCAAGATATTTTTTATTTTGTGTTTGCACTTTGTATTTTCTTTTGTACGAATTCTGTTTATATTATAATGTGTATTTCTCTTCTCCCTCCATCCCGAGAGTCTAAAAGCAAATTCTACCGAGAGATAAGGAATTTTATAACTTTTGTATTAAACATTATTTAATATATTTATATTTAAATATTATATCTCTTTAGATATATTTATACTACAAATACTTTTAACTACATAGAATCTAGGTTAAATTCTCCAAAAAATCCACAAGCTTGATTAAATTTAAATTTTGATAAGGGATTATTTTCCTTTTTTTTTGCAGTTAAGGAGATTACATTGCATTTTATTTCACTCTTAGACATGTATTTTAAATAGTATAATGGAGTGCTTTGATACCTTATAATCATTGAATTGAAAATGATAATTGAGGAACTGACTTTTGGAACAAGCTTCATCCATTCACTTTTCTTTACTGAGCCTCTGCTTGAACTAGATATCATTCGGTACTAGGAACTAAATGGTGAATTGACCTCTAACCTTTCCCTCAGAGAACTCTGTGGTCCAGTTTGAGAGCAAGGATGATAGATAATGGATGTGCTATGGTAGGAGAAATACAGTCAAGAAAAACTCATAGCCAGTTGAGTCCCAAAAACCCAAAGGAAGCCAGCTCAGTGTGAAGAGGACGCATCTAACCTAATTTGGGGAGTTAGAGCTGGCCTCCTGGATGCAACAGTGTTTAAACTGAGATCTGAAGTGTGAGCAAAAGTTCCTGCTTCACGTCAAAAGGCTTTATACATCCCCACTGTGTTGCTCTGGTGACTATTATTGTTATTATTTTTGGTCTCTATGGGTGGGTACTAATACGTAGTTTTTGTCTTTTCTCAGAAGATAGGCACCATGAGAAAAGAGTCCAGCTTTATGGAGAGAAGCCAGGCAGAAGCCCTGAAAGCTAGACTCCTCTACCAGGATGTTTGCTTGGCAGCTCAGTGTCTTGACCTTCTCCTTCGAAAAGGAAATGCTCACAAAGAGGTTTTCAAGCCTCCTGTCCTGGCCCTCAGGGATGCGGTTCAGCAAGTCTGCATTAAACTCATGTTCCTTCACCCAGTGGATTATGGGAGGAAAGCAGAAGAGCTGTTATGGAGGAAAATGTACTCTGACGTTGCTGTGCTGCTGTTGAGGACCAAAAGAAAACACGTGGACACCTTCAAACAGTGGGAAGGCCCCTTGCGGGCTCACCTGAAGGGCAGCCTCAGGTTCTATGACCATGTCTTCCTGTTCCTGCAGGAGCACACTATGAGCTGAGGTTACTAAGCTACACTGATTGGCCTCACAGTGCCATCCACTTGATTGCTGCAAGAAAGCAGGTCCTGCCTCAGAAGAAGAGGTGGCCTGGGTGCGAACCGCCTGCCACCGCTGTCGGCTGTACCTGGGAGACTTGTTCCACTTTCAGAATGAGTTCCCAGCCCTGGCCACCAAGGACTTGGCGGACAGGTGTGACACCGAGCCGTGTCAGTGGCCCTGCACATGGGCATGCCCTTCAACCAGCTGGGGGCTCTCACAGGGAGGAAGTACTATGACATTGAAGCCACGTACTCTACCAGCGCTGCCTCTGCTCAGGAGTGCCTTTTAAAGGGGCATCTTGGAACCTCAAAGGATTCTATGACCATGCGGGAAAAAGGTACAGCCAGCTGAAAAGGTACCAGAGAAAGAAGCTATCTCCCAGCCAGAGGCAGTGTTGGGATAACAAAAGGCTGCTGGTTAGCTTCCTGTACCTTCACAGCCTCTTGCAGCCTCAGCGGAAATTCAAAGCAACCAGGCTTATGGCCCTGTGCCAGCTGGTTCTGGAAGACTTCCATCTCTGCCTTTCCTATAGGCCGTGCCCATCCGACCTGAGCCAAGCCTCCAGAGAAATCCCCCAAGGGGCTATCTGTTCCTCCCAGACCTCCTCATCTTCCACATGGTGGTTCTTTGCCTCATGAGTGTGCACAGCCTGAGGACAACAGGCTCGAAACAGCACAGGCCAGTGGTCACCTTCACCTTGACCCTTTTCTCCCATTTAATTCAACATGTGACTACCCGCATCCAGGCTGAGCTCCAGAAAGGGAAGTTGACTCCAGACGTGGATGTCCCCAGGGACAAGGAAGACCAACAGAAGATAGAAGCTGGGCAGGAACAACAAGACCTTCCAGCCCCCTGCCCTGGGCCCCACCACAGCAAATCTCAGAAGAACCACAGTCATCTTACGATTCCAGGGAGGGTTACAACTCGGAAGCCAGTTTTCATTCTTGCTGTGACTCAGATGAGATAGATGAAGATGAAGACAAATCCTTATGCTCACAAGCCAGCTCAGAAATCAGTAGTGAAACTACTTATTCAGACACAACTGATGAAGAGGAAAGTGGCTCCCTGAATCCAGAAGCAATGCAGGAGCATGGGGCCAAATCCAAAAGTCAAGTTGCCCATCCGGTGGATAAGTTGAAGACACGTCAACCTCTCAGTCGTCTATTAGGTCACTTAAAAACAGGAAGTTCTGCTAACCTGCCAGCCACGTTGAGCCACAAGCTCCCAGTAAAACGTGGCTTGCACTTGACTCCTGTCTTCAGCCACAGTTTTCTGATGCCTCCAGCAATGCCTCTGGCACAGAGGATGGTGTGAGCAGCTTTCCTGAGACAGAGCCTCCCGCTGGCTCCTACTTGGGGCAGAAGGCCTCCATCAGCCAGTCTTGCAACCATCTCCAGACCATTCAAAAGAAATTGCAGATCCTCTCTGCAGAGGGCCCGCTGCCCACCGTCTAGGTGATCCTAGGCTGGCCCCGCACCAACCACAGCCTCCTCACCTCACAGTGGCGGAGTCCACTTAGCCTGTGGGGTCCCCTGTCTGTGCTGCTGAACCTGCTGCCCTCCATGGGAGACCTTCAGGAGCCAGGCCTGGGCCTGTCCCACCATCTCCGTGATCTACTGCAGAGCTGTGAGGGCCCAAACCTTCCCAGGTTCCTGCAGCTCCCTGAGGACATTGCCCTGGGCCAGCACTCGCCCCGGCAGGCTTCCCAGGAGACGGCTGGCTTGGAGCAAGACCCACCTCTACTCAGCTCCCAGGATGAAGCTGCTGTGCGCATCCGTTTCCTCAGAAGCTTTGGCCACTTTGCAGCGACACTCCCTGGACAGTTCCGAGGTTCAACTCTAATTTGGGGGTCTTTGTGAGCTCTGGATTTGAAGGACCATAAAACCCATCTCAGCAGTTTCTGGAGAGAACTTCAAGGATCAGGTTTTCCAAAGACATAGTTCAGCTCTGGCTTCAGAGTGAAGTGGTGCAGCCGGAGAAGATCCTCAGGTACCTCCAGATTCAGTCAGCTTTGACTCCGTACCTGTTCCCTGACCCTCGGGCCCTCTGTGAGCATCTTCCAGTCATCGAGCAGCTTGCCACCAGTGGTAAGTTTCTCCTCATCACACCCAAGATCGTGGTCGACATATTGTACGTCCTGAGGAGGGAAGACTGCTGGGCTTTGGCAGCCATCACCTTCCTAGAGGATGAGCTGAAGAGAGGGAACCGGTACATTTTCTGCCAGTCCTTTGTGTCTACGAGGTTAGTGAGGCCCAGGATGACCAGGCCAGACTCTGATGCCTGGGACCTCTATGACATTCTTGAGTTCTGCAAAGGTCTGCTGGACTCCTCCCAGCCAGGGACCCCTGACCCCAGCAGCATGATAACAATCATCACGGGCATCTGGACAGCCCTAGGAATTTCTCATACCCCCTGTAGCTGGTGCTGGGAACAGCAGTTGAAGCTGGTGTGGAAATCAGGAACATCCGGCGCTTCCACAGGGAGTGGAAGACGGTCAGCTGACGTCACATCTCCCTTCTTCCTCCTTCAGCACTTAACCCATCAAACTCAATCTGTTCACCTCTCTTGTTCACACCTAATGTTAAAGGTAGCCATTGGGTAAACTCATATCTGTACCTACTATTGGTAGAGTCTCAGTGTACTGACTGCCAGGGGCTTTGTGTTTCCTTTGTCATCTTCGCTTGTTATCATGTTCTCTGTCTGAAAAACAGATTAAACTAATTCAGTGCTTAATGTTTTTATGGTAAAACATCAAGTTAAGGAAGAATTTCCAAGTCCCCGCTCAGCCGGTGGAACTATAATTTGCTTTGCTCTGTTTTGTGACATGAAACTTTTTAATGCTATTTTATTGTGATGGATCATGCCTATTATGTAAGGTAGGCCTTTGCCATCTGTGAAAACTCGATAAATGGAAAGCTAAAGTTTTGATTGGAATGAAGGGTTTTATTGCAATTTTCGGCCCCATCTTCACCTTCTTCCATGCTCCATTCAGGTTTTTCCCTTTTGGCTAGGACTAGGTTGGTACGATCAGCTGATTTGGTTCTGCTTTTGATAATCTGGGAGTAGGTATTTCATGATACAATATTGGTATTTTTTCTCACGTCTGCTCAAAGTTTCCAATTTGGCTACCATGACATTGTCTCTTGCTTTTTTTCTGGCTCTCAGATATCTTTTGGGACCTCTTGTCAACCTCCTACTTTGTATATACTCCACAGAGAGCTCTTTTCCTGCCATTAGCAGAGCTTGAACATGGACCCTGTAAATATTGGATATAAGTTAAAATCTACCACTTCACTCAGACTGGCATGCATTAAAAGCGTTAACACTAATCTGCCCCCCTCCTCCCGTCCACAATAAACCATCACATTGCAAGGCCAAACTTAGTATTCTTTCAGGATCCCAGGTTCTTGAGACATCTGAATCCTCCTCTTTCTGGGTATACTCCTCACTAACTCAGCCTCAAATCCAATTGCTCCCTTCAGAAGCAGAGAAATTACCTTCTGAGCTTTTTCCTGACTCATGGATTCTCATTTCTCAGTTGTTCTAAGCTGCGCCTTTGTGTTTCAGTTAAACTTCTGTCACTTCCCCTTTTCCATGCTTTTCTAAGCACTTTATTACATTTATTAGAAAAATTTCAATAAATGAGAGAAAACTAGAAAAAAGAAAAAACCCAAAGGTCATTTCACCCTAACATTAGCATTCTTGTTTCCAGTTATTTACAACTTGTCATGCTTCCTCTGCATGCGTATTTTTCCTAGTTGTAATTATATTCTATAAACATCTTTTCAGCCTCCTTTTCTTCAGATTACAGACACTTCTTATATTATTGCATTATCTTCATTGCCCCTGTAATAGCTCCTTCCTATTATTGTTTGCTTAAGCATTAATCTTTCTTTTCTAATGTTTTTAGTATTAAATCATTAATAATTACTAAAGATCTTTGTATCTGTTGGGATTAGTTCCTTAGGATAGGTGACCAGAAATTGAGTTACTGAATTAAAAGGTATAAATATATATGTATGTACATAAATTTTACGTGTGCATATGTATTTGTATGTACATATGCATATAAATGTAACTTTTATGAAACATTGCCAAATGGCTTTCCGAGAAAGGAATTTAGTTCCCAGAGGGGAGTAAACATTTTACATAGTTTTATAGTCACATTTTTCACCAAGTATGTTATGATCATTTTCTTCTTTTTTTAAGATGATTTTTAAAAGTGACCATGATACGGATATACAATAATTTGCTAAACCATTGTCCTGCTATTGGATATTTGTTTCTACACTTTTTTCTGGTTACAAATAATGTAAATAAATTTTTATATATGTCTTTGATTATTAGAGTAAATTCCTAGAAGTAGAATTGGTGAGGCAAAGAATCAGAATGCATTAAGGTCCTTAATTATACAAAATAATAATGATAATGATACTGAATCGGCCTCCTAAAAGGTTGTAAGAACTCTTACTCCCAAGAGTACAAGTGTACTTACTTCATTGCATTCAATTCAGAGAATTTCAATTTTTTTTCTTGCCAGCTTGAAAAGTGAAATTTTCATTGTATTATTGACACTAGGAGATTGAAATAAAGAGCTTAGTGCTGTATTTTAAGGTTTTTTGCTCATGTCTCTTTTTACTTACAATTTTTTTCTTATTTCTTATTGTTATAATCTACAACCAACCTAAAACATATGAGAGCACAAATTTAATTGGACCCTAAATACGATAGCCTAAGCCAGGTAGCTGACTGCCCTTATGGTCTTTGCCTTGCTTGCTGTAACCTCCCAGGTAGAGTGTTATATTCATATGAGAGAGCTGATAATACTGACAGCTTGAGAGGAGGGAAAAAGTAACTCAAAGCATGCAATGGAGCAGAAGAGAATAAGAGAACAAGAATAAACTTTTATTTTATTTTTTTAACATATTTATTGGAGTATAATTGCTTTACAATGGTGTGTTAGTTTCTGCTTTATAACAAAGTGAATCAGTTATACATATATATATGTCCCCATATCTCTTCCCTCTTGCAGCGCCTTCCCTCCCACCCTCCCATTCCCACCCCTCCAGGCAGTCACAAAGCACCGAGCTGATCTCCCTGTGCTATGCGGCTGCTTCCCACTAGCTATCTACCTTACATTTGGTAGTGTATATATGTCCATGCCTCTCTCTCGCTTTGTCACACCTTACCCTTCCTCCTCCCCATATCCTCAAGTCCATTCTCTAGTAGGTCTGTGTCTTTATTCCTATCTTACCCCTAGGTTCTTCATGACATTTTTTTTTCTTAAATTCCATATATATGTGTTAGCATACGGTATTTGTCTTTCTCTTTCTGACTTATTCACTCTGTATGACAGACTCTAGGTCTATCCACCTCATTACAAATCGCTCAATTTCGTTTCTTTTTATGGCTGAGTAATATTCCATTGTATATATGTGCCACATCTTCTTTATCCATTCATCTGTTGATGGACACTTAGGTTGTTTCCATCTCCGGGCTATTGTAAATAGAGCTGCAATGAACATTTTGGTACATGACTCTTTTTGAATTATGGTTTTCTCAGGGTATATGCCCAGTACTGAGATTCCTGGGTCATATGGTAGTTCTATTCTTCGTTTTTTAAGGAACCTACATACTGTTCTCCACAGTGGCTCTATCAATTTACATTCCCACCAACAGTGCAAGAGGGTTCCCTTTTCTCCACACCCTCTCCAGCATTTATTGTTTCTAGATTGTTTGATGATGGCTATTCTGACTGGTGTGAAATGATATCTCATTGTAGTTTTGATTTGCATTTCTCTCATGATTAATGATGTTGAGCATTCTTTCATGTGTTTGTTGGCAGTCTGTATATCTTCTTTGGAGAAATGTCTATTTAGGTCTTCTGCCCATTTTTGGATTGGGTTGTTTGTTTTTTTGTTATTAAGCTACATGAGCTGCTTCTAAATTTTGGAGATTAATCCTTTGTCAGTTGCTTCATTTGCAAATATTTTCTCCCATTCTGAGGGTTGTCTTTTGGTCTTGTTTATGGTTTCCTTTGCTGTGCAAAAGCTTTGAAGTTTCATTAGGTCCCATTTGTTTATTTTTGTTTTTATTTCCATTTCCCTAGGAGGTGGGTCAAAAAGGATCTTGCTGTGATTTATGTCATAGAGTGTTCTACCTATGTTTTCCTCTAAGAGTTTGATAGTTTCTGGCCTTACATTTAGGTCTTTAATCCATTTTGAGCTTATTTTTGTGTATGGTGTTAGGGAGTGATCTAATCTCATACTTTTACATGTACCTGTCCAGTTTTCCCAGCACCACTTATTGAAGAGGCTGTCCTTTCTCCACTGTACATTCCTGCCTCCTTTATCAAAGATAAGGTGACTATATGTGCGTGGGTTTATCTCTGGGATTTCTATCCTGTTCCACCGATCTCTCTGCTTTTGTGCCAGTACCATACTGTCTTGATTACTGTAGCTTTGTAGTATAGTCTGAAGTCAGGGAGCCTGATTCCTCCAGCTCCGTTTTTCATTCTCAAGATTGCTTTGGCTATTCGGGGCCTTTTGTGTTTCCATACAAATTGTGAAATTTTTTGTTCTAGTTCTGTGAAAAATGCCAGTGGTAGTTTGATAGGGATTGCATTGAATCTGTAGATTGCTTTGGGTTGTAGAGTCATTTTCACAATGTTGATTCTTCCAATCCAAGAACATGGTATATCTCTCCATATATTTGTATCATCTTTAATTTCTTTCCTCAGTGTCTTATAATTTTCTGCACACAGGTCTTTTGTCTCCTTAGGTAGGTTTATTCCTAGATATTTTATTCTTTTTGTTGCAGTGGTAAATGGGAGTGTTGTCTTGATTTCACTTTCAGATTTTTCATCATTAGTGTATAGGAATGCCAGAGATTTCTGTGCATTAATTTTGTATCCTGCAACTATACTAAATTCATTGATTAGCTCTAGTAGTTTTCTTGTAGCATCTTTAGGATTCTCTATGTATAGTATCATGTCATCTGCAAACAGTGACAGCTTTACTTCTTCGTTTCCGATTTGGATTCCTTTTATTTCCCTTTCTTCTCTGATTGCTGTGGCCAAAACTTCCAAAACTATATTGAATAAGAGTGGTGAGAGTGGGCAACCTTGTCTTGTTCCTGATCTTAGTGGAAATACTTTCAGTTTTTCACCATTGAGGATGATGTTGGCTGTGGGTTTGTCATATATGGCCTTTACTATGTTGAGGAAAGTTCCCTCTATGACTACTTTCTGCAGGGTTTTTATCATAAATGGGTGTTGAATTTTGTCGAAAGCTTTCTCTGCATCTATTGAGATGATCATATGGTTTTTCTCCTTCAATTTGTTAATATGGTTTATCACATTGATAGATTTGTGTATATTGAAGAATCCTTGCATTCCTGGAATAAACCCCACTTGATCATGGTGTATGATCCTTTTAATGTGCTGTTGGATTCTGTTTGCTAGTATTTTGTTGAGGATTTTTGCATGTATGTTCATCAGTGATATTGGCCTGTAGTTTTCTTTCTTTGTGACATCCTTGTCTGGTTTTGGTATCAGGGTGATGGTGGCCTCGTAGAATGAGTTGGGGAGTGTTCCTCCCTCTGCTATATTCTGGAAGAGTTTGAGAAGGATAGGTGTTAGCTCTTCTCTAAATGTTTGATAGAATTCGCCTGTGAAGCCATCTGGGCCTGGGCTTTTGTTTGTTGGAAGAGTTTTAATCACAGTTTCAATTTCAGTGTTTGTGATTGGTCTGTTCATATTTTCTATTTCTTCCTGATTCAGTCGTGGGTTGTGCTTTTCTAAGAATTTGTCCATTTCTTCCAGGTTGTCCATTTTATTGGCATAGAGTTGCTTGTAGTAATCTCTCATGATCTTTTGTATTTCTGCAGTGTCAGTTGTTATTTCTTCTTTCTCATTTCTAATTCTATTGATTTGTGTCTTCTCCCTTTTTTTCTTGATGAGTCTGGCTAATGGTTTATCAATTTTGTTTGTCTTCTCAAAGAACCAGCTTTTAGTTTTATTGATCTTTGCTATCGTTTCCTTCATTTCTTTTTCATTTCTTTCTGATATGATTTTTATGATTTCTTTCCTTCTGCTAACTTTGGGGTTTTTTTGTTCTTCTTTCTCTAATTGCTTTAGGTGTAAGGTTAGGTTGTTTATTTGAGATGTTTCCATTTCTTAAGGTAGAACTGTATTGCTATAAACTTCCCTCTTAGAACTGCTTTTTCTGCATCCCATAGATTTTGGGTCGTCGTGTCTCCATTGTCATTTGTTTCTAGGTATTTTTTAATTTCCTCTTTGATTTCTTCACTTCGTTATTAAGTATTAAGTTATTAAGTATTGTATTGTTTAGCCTCCATGTGTTTGTATTTTTTACAGATCTTTTCCTGTAATTGACATCTAGTCTCATAGCGTTGTGGTCAGAAAAGATACTTGATACAATTTCAATTTTCTTAAATTTACCAAGACTTGATTTGTGACCCAAGATATGATATATCCTGGAGAATGTTCCATGAGCACTTGAGAAAAATGTGTATTCTGTTGTTTTTGGAAGGAATGTCCTATAAATATCAATTAAGTCCATCTTGTTTAATGTATCATTTAGAGCTTGTGTTTCCTTATTTATTTTCATTTTGGATGATCTGTCCATTGGTGACGGTGGGGTGTTATAGTCCCCTACTATGAATGTGTTACTGTGGATTTCCCCTTTTATGGCTGTTAGTATTTGCCTTATGTATTGAGGTGCTCCTAGGTTGGGTGCATAAATATTTACAATTGTTATATCTTCTTCTTGGATCGATCCCTTGATCATTATGTAGTGTTCTTCTTTGTCTCTTCTAATAGTCTTTATTTTAAAGTCTATTTTGTCTGATATGTGAATTGCTACTCCAGCTTTCTTTTGGTTTCCATTTGCATGAAATATCTTTTTCCATCCCCTTACTTTCAGTCTGTATGTGCCTCTAGGTCTGAAGTGGGTCTCTTGTAGACAGCAAATATATGGGTCTTGTTTTTGTATCCATTCAGCCAATCTGTGTCTTTTGGTGGGAGCATTTAGTCCATTTACATTTAAGGTAATTATCGATATGTTTGTTCCTATTCCCGTTTTCTTAATTGTTTTGGGTTCGTTATTGTAGGTCTTTTCCTTCTCTTGTGTTTTAGGCTCCCTGGAAGTGGGGTGTGGATAGTGACCTGTGCTCGCACACAGGCTTCTTGGTGGCGGCAGCAGCAGCAGCCTTAGCGTCCCATGCCCGCCTCTGGGGTCCGCGCTTTTAGCCACGGCTCGTGCCCGTGTCTGGAGCTCCTTTAAGCAGCGTTCTTAATCCCCTCTCCTCGCGCACCAGGAAACAAAGAGGGAAGAAAAAGTCTCTTGCCTCTTCGGCAGGTCCAGACTTTTCCCCGGACTCCCTTCCCGGCTAGCCGTGGTGCACTAACCCCTTCAGGCTGTGTTCACGCCTCCAACCCCAGTCCTCTCCCTGCGCTCCGACCGAAGCCCGAGCCTCAGCTCCCAGCCCCGCCCGCCCCGGTAAGTGAGCAGACAAGCCTCTCAGCCTGGTGAGTGCCGGTTGGCCCTGAACTTCTGTGCGGGAATCTCCCCGCTTTGCCCTCCACACCCCTGTTGCTGTGCTCTCCTCCGCGGCCCCGAAGCTTTCCCCCTCCGCCACCCGCAGTCTCCGCCCGCGAAGGGGCTTCCTAGTGTGTGGAAACGTTTCCTCCTTCACAGCTCCCTCCCACTGGTGCAGGTCCCGTCCCTATCCTTTTGTCTCTGTTTATTCTTTTTTCTTTTGCCCTACCCAGGTACGTGGGGGGGTTTCTTGCCGTTTTGGATGTCTGAGGTCTTCTGCCAGCATTCAGTAGGTGTTCTGTAGGAGTTGTTCCACGTATAGATGTATTTCTGGTGTATCTGTGGGGAGGAAGGTGATCTCCGCGTCTTCCGCCATCTTCCCCAGCAGTCTCAGAATAAAGTATTTTAAAAAATGCAAACAGAATTGTTTTTCTGATAGGAGATATATGGTGTTTTCACATATGAAAATAAATGGATATTCATCACTGTGGAAGATCCTCTCTTCAAGAAGCTTGGATGGGAGGCTCCAAATTACATTTGGGAGGTTCTAGTCTAAATAATATGAATGGGGTGAGGGCAAGAAAAACTAAGGCAGTGTTAACTAATTGTCAACACAGTAGACATTGTGTTGTGCTTCACAGCGGGTTTTGGTTCTTCCAAGCCCCAGAGCCAGCCCAATTCTCATCCTTACTGCTAAAGATGAATCATTTCAAATTGTCTTGGCAGTTACTGATGCTGATGCAGGGCAGAAAGCAGCCATTGTAGCAGCAGCTACACCACCATAGTTTTGCTAATTTTCGATTTTTTTTTTTTTTGCATGTAGGAATCATTCTCCCTAAGAAAGCTTCCTTTTGGGTTCTGTGATATTTCCTTGCTTTCCTTTGTAGCAGTTTTGAAACTACAGGTGTCAGCTGATCATCAGCAGACACCCCTGGTCTGGACTTAAGTAAACACTAGGCGGGGGTGTGGGGTGGGGTGGGGTGGCTGCCTTGATGTCACTGCTGTGAACTCGTGACACATGTCCCAGATGTCTCCTGCATGGCTTGCTGATTCCTGGTGTAAATAATCTGGCTTCACCTATGGAAGAGCTAAGAGGCCAAGAGGACATATTGTTATTCAATGATTGGACTTCATTTGGTTTACTTAGAGGGTAAGCACCTGTGATGTCAGCCCCTGCCAGTGAGAACCACCCAGGCAAAGCCCTTTAAAGAAATATCTTAGATTACTTATTGTTTCTACTCATCCTAAAAGTGTTTGTCTTCTAAAAGTACAGTCTTTTTGCTTAAACCTGTGGGATTGTGGACAAAATTTTATATGCTAGGAGAAAATTTTCTTATAGTTTTTTCTCCTCTTCATCATTGCGTATCAGGAATGATATACAAAACAACAGGTACAATATTAAACAGTATAGTGCCTAAATCTTTGTATTTGTATACAGGCTCAGCTGAGGAAAATAACTCTTAGTTTTATTATCACCTGAGATTCTGATAAGGAGAGCACTGTTTGTTTGATGTATAAGAGTTTTATCACTGGGTGTGGCTATTCCTCCAGGTGGCATGGGGTCCTTCTTTGGACAATTGCTTTCTAATTTGCTTTTTACTCTAGGAAGTAGAAAAGAACTCTATTTTCAGATTAGTAAGGTAAAATCAGTCAAGTTAAGCAGCTTTCCCAAAGGCCTGCAGCTACTAAGTGACTTACCTGAGATTTGATTCCAGATATATCTAGCTCAAATTTATCCCAAATAGATCTGGCTCACTCATAAGCACACGAAAGCATAGAGTATCCAGTAAGTAGGCAGGAAGAGGACATCTCAGTGAAGGTCAGTGACAACCTCAAGGGCAGCTTGTGGGACACAGAAACAACCCTCATTCTTCTCCCATCTGATTGTCCTGGTGATAAGCAAACTTAGGGAAGGAAAAGTTAGTGGAGAGAGGAACAGCCATGACAGGGAGTTTCAACTCTGGCTAGAGGAGATATTTACCCAAGAAGAAATTGCTTTAAATGGGAAGATGCTGAGTTATTTCACTAAGCAAGGTTAACACTGAGCTATTTTACAAGTTTTACATTTTGAGTGCAATAGGTTAGAAGGTAAGTTATGTTCAGACAATAACTGGAGCTAGATTTTTCTTTTCTATATATGAGTTATGGTGTGTAAATTTCAACCTGACTGTGAATGTGTGTTGTATGTGCTTTTTAGGCAGCCAGAAACTATATTTATTCTGGCTGAATAATATATTTTGACTATAATAATTTCTCTTACGAGCTGAAGATTCTTATTTCCATCTGTCTCCTCTACAAATCTGCTGGAATTTTCCATATATCTGAAATTCAGCATGTCTAGAAGTGAAGTCACTGTTTCAACCTGAACTGGTTTTCTCCTGGTGGTCCTTATTTTGATAAGTGGCATTTAGCTAAGTTTCAAACACTGGTTCCATTCTCTTCTAACTCCCCCTCCTCTCCTTCAGCCAAAAGCTTTAATTGTAAATACGTCAAGATCTATCAATATATAGATGAAATTTGATAAATCTGAATTCGCTTATGCAAGTGGGGGCTGGTAAGTCTGAAATTTGTAGGGCAGGCTGGCAGGCTGGCAGCATCTTGGGCAGGACTGGATGATGGCAGTCTCAAAGCAGAATTTCTTCTTTCTCAAGGAAATTAGTGTTTCTTTTTTAAGGCTTTTATGATCTTCCCACTGATTGAATGAAGCCCACCTCATTATCCTCATTGTTGAGGAAATCTCCTTTACTTAAAGTCAACTGACTGTAGATGTTTACCACATCTACAAAATATCTGTACAACAACACTATATTAAAATTCCATTCCATAACTAGGTACTATAGTCTAACCAAATAGATACATAAGAGTAACCATTATACATATACAATTTCTCAATAATTTTCTGAACACATCAGTAATCATTTTTCAACAACTTACTGAGTTCTTGTTAGTTCCAGATATTATGTTTGTTGCTGTGGGAACATGAGAAGTAAGACATATTTCCTGTCCTTGATGAAATCACAGTTCTAGAAATTGAAACTGACATCTAATCAAATATAATCACTGTAGAATGAACAAAGTGTTCCGACTCTGGAGAGGAGATGGTGACTATGCCATCTAGGGAGTTTACAAAAGAGATTTCTATTCAAAGCATCTCTAAATCTACTGTTTCAACCCACTGACACTGTAACCCGAGTCCTACTGGGTTACAGTGTTACCCAAGTTAACCCAAGTCCTACTGTAACCCAAGTCCTCTTCAGCACCAGCTGGAAAATTGCTGTATCCTCCTAACTGATCTTCCCACCTCATTCTTGTCCTACCTCCACCTTGCCACCGAAATTATTGTGCTCTTATACAACTGATTATGTCTCTTTCTTGGTTAAAATGCAATGGCTCATCACTGCATAGCAAGTCCAAATTCCTTAGTGTGGCATAAAAAATTTAGGACTAGATGGCCACATTCTATTCTTTTCAGATTCATTCAGCATTTCCTTTCCGTCAAACATAAACTCCATTTTCCAATTACAATAAACCACTTGAAATTCTCTGAACCTACGTTTCTTTTTTTCTTGTATCCAAGCATTTTCACACACTGTTCCCTTTGTCTGGAAAGCCTCCTTTCCCACTTTATCTAGCAAGATTTTATTTATTCTTCTAGTTTCAACCTAAATATCTCTTCTTCTGTGAGAGTTTCTTTATCTCTGAGCACATGCAGTTGCTCTCTCCTCTGTAGCCATTGTTGCTGATAGTGTTACAATGCATATATTTCATTGGAATTATTCGTCTTTCTCTTTTACTAGACTTTGAGCTCCACGGTAGCAATAACTACGTTACTAATTTTGTATTATCCTCTCTCTTATGCCTAGATTCGGACCTGGAACATGTTAGATATTTAATATACTTGTGTATTTAATATATGTGTGAAAAACAATTGCACATTTTTCCAAACTAGTGCCCAAATGTTACTCCAAGTTAATGTTGGACATTAAAAATATCCTAATACTGTTTAAAGTCATTCTTAAAAATTAGGTATTGTTTCTTGCCCATGAGATTGAGGCTGCACTCACATTCTGAAGATCTGAGTTCAAGTCTTTGCATCACTTACTATGTAATTTTTTGTTTGTTTGTTTACAATGACAGATAATTTATTATTCAACAAAAACAGAGGCATAAGGACTCAAGTAAAGAAATTAACAGAAAATATTTTACAAGGGACCTTGAGGATATAGCCCGCGTTCTAGCGCCCACGCACCGCAGCTACTGGGCCCATGTGCTGCAATTACTGAAGCCCGCAGGCCTAGAGCCTGTGCTCCGCAGCAAGAGAAGCCACCTCAATGAGAAGCCCATGCACCACAGCGAAGAGTGGCCCCTGCTTGCCGCAGCTAGAGCGGGCCCACGTGTAGCAACAAAGACCCAATGCAGCCAAAAGTAAATAAGATTTAAAAAAAGTAAACTCAACCTATGCTTTTATCATTCTCAAAGAAAATCTAAAATCGTTTAATACACTGTGCATTCCTGAAGTTATGATGAAATCAAAATAAATCTTAAGGGCTTCCCTGGTGGCGCAGTGGTTGAGAGTCTGCCTGCCGATGCAGGGGACACGGGTTCGTGCTCCGGTCCGGGAAGATCCCACATGCCGCGGAGCGGCTGCGCCGGTGAGCCATGGCCGCTGAGCCTGCGCTCCGCAACGGCAGAGGCCACAACAGTGAGAGGCCCGCGTACCGCAAAAATAAATAAATAAATCTTCATGTACCAGGTAGAACTGCTTGTCTTTTTCAAATAGTTCATATCTTAAATGACTATTTCAAATGAATTGTTTACAGCCCGCCATTGGGTTTTTGTGAATGGGGAGAACAACGGTCGTTCATCTCGAGGATGTCGGTCTTGATTTTACTGCACACCTGTTAGTACTTCTTGGCTCCTCAGGAAGTGCCAGCCCACACCTTTGTTCTACTGAAAGGCTGTGCCCAATGTAAGGATTTTCTTCTTTCCCTTAATTAAGTTACTATAATGCAATGCTGAAGAGCATGGGCTTTGAGCCAGCCATTCCTGCCTCAGTCACTTTCTAAAGCCAGATAATGGGTGAGTTTTTTATTTTTCTGAATTGATTTCCTCACAGAGCTGGCATGCAGATCAAATGAGCCAATATGTGTAAAGCACTTTGCAGGATGCCAGGCACATGGTGGCACAAATATGGCTAAGAGTTATGACTCTTGAATTATAACTAGCTAGAAAATCTGAATGGTTGTTCTGTATCAAAAATAGATAACAAACGAGAACCGGCTGTATAGCACAGGGAACGCTACTAAGTGCTCTGTGGTGAGCTAAACGGGAAGGAAATCCAAAAAAGAGGGGATATATGTATACATAGAGCTGATTCACTTCACTGTACAGCAGAAACTAACACAACATTGTAAAGCAACTATACGCCAATAAAACAAAGAAAGAAAGAAACAAACAAACAAATGGAGATGATCCTGGGCAGAGTATTTCTAAGTTAACAATTCTATATTCCTAGTTTTATTTAAAAAACAAAAAACAAAAATCCTCTGACTTGGAGTAAAATGAAATAACCCAAAATTGGGTGTCAAAATAAAAAAACTTGTGATCATTGAATAATTATTGAATGTTATAGTTGCAAGAGTCTGTACAAATGATCTAGGACAATATCCTCTGCTTAAAAATAAGTCACTTGAGACCTAGAGAGGGTAAGCTACTTGTCCATGGTTCTAGTATATCTAGAGAGTATCGAGGTAGAAAGCCCCACTTTGGCTCATTCTTGGAAAGAAACATGACACAACTTTTTTCCTCCTTAGCTTCTTAATGCAGCAGATTTATCTTATAAATAGAGGAAACTATATTTTTCAAATGAGTTAAAATTTTTAATTATATCTATACAATATTTAAAATATTAAAGACTCATGAGAGTGAATAAAATATATACAGGACAGAACGCCACTACTAATTTATTCTCATTATTTTCTAATAACGTGTAGGTATATCAGATTGGATGAGTTTATTTGTAACTAGCTGACTGATTAATTTATATGGTGCCCGATTTAGGCACTCCCACTCTCTGCTCTTTGAGAACTTAGTGTCAGGAAGGAAAGTTGGCATTAAATTCAGAGCAGATGTGCAATCACTTCCTCCTCTCTAGCTTGGCTTGAGCTATCGGTACAATCACTAGTCTACCCTAACTTTCAATTTTTGGATCACTGCCTTAAAAAATAATACCATTCAGAATGAGACTCCAGTTCAGAAATCCTGTCCCCAGTGGGATGATCCTTCTCATGTTTCATTGACTGGAAGTTCTGGGAGAAGCAGACAGGTTGGAAAGGCACATAGTTAATATAATTTCTCTTCTTTGTGTAGTATCATGAGTGCTATTTCCATAAGGAAGTCTCCCTACTGATATACACCTTGCTCATAAAGCTTATTCTGTGGGTCCAACCCTGATTTTATTTCCTCTTTTGGGTGCATAATACCTACTTGCCAACTGGAGTGGCTATTCATTGTGTGTGATCTTTTCATTTTGAGTCTCTTAGGCAAGTTTAAGCAAGCAGCAAATGCTGAAATGAGTTTCCCCAAAGTTTAAACATGCTAATGGCTTATAGAATCTGTCCAACTTGGTAGAGCAATGTCTTCATTCTAGCTGAGCAGATTTTGTGGAGTCTTCTTAGAGTTTTCCGCTTGATTTCTCTGTTGTCATTTGGTTTAGCTATTATATTTATTATGCTTTAAAAGAAAAAGAGACATCAGTTCAACAGTAAAATCTATGGGAAGTATTCTGGAAGAGCCACAGAAAGTCATATGAGTCAAAATGCTGAGTTGTAAACATGGCATCACAAACCTAAGAGTAGGTCTATTTGAAGTAGGGATAGAATGAAGATATGGTTTAGCCATTTGAATTTATGAAATGAAGTCTTGTCACTTTAACATTAGAAGGTGGTTCAAATAATCTAGAAATCAATGAGAGAATCACTCACTTGAACTCTGAGACTAACAAATGTCAACTTTTTGAGAGAAGGTGCCATTAGGAATATTTTACAATGTCTGTCCCAGAAGGAACTAGCTTCTTTCCACTTGAATAAGTGTATTCAACCTCTCTCTGGGCTTCTCCTATAGCAGGATCTCTGGGTCTGTAATGAGATCAGACTTTTAAGTTACCACTAAGTGAACACCATTTAGCATTTTCATTCCTCTAAAAGAACTCATCAAGTAATTGCCCTCTAATAGCAGGCAAGCAGGATGACAAGTAAGATGAGGCATCACGAAGCTAATGAAAATTTAAAGTGGTCCCCATTTTCCATTGGCTTGGGAGAAGCTTATCAGAGCAATGACATGTCCCACAGAAAATGACATGCCCCCTAAAATGATCGAAGCAGAGACATACAGAAGCCAACATAAAGTCATCTGGTTCCCCAAAGCATAGCAGTGGCTTACACTTTACAAATTAAAAAACAAAAAGTCAGAGATTAAGATCCTTATATCTGAATAGAACTGATCTTGTCTACAAGCAGGCATCTGATACAAAGATGAAGTTATCACTAAAGCTATCTGATTTTAGGTACTGTGTCAGGCCCACATATTTCTGGACCTGTCCCAGGATATTTTCCTTTGCTCTAACTTCTAGTCCTAAAACATACTTAAGTTGTATACTAAGGAAGGAAAGATATTTTCTTTAGTTTGGGTTTACCCCAAATCAGACCTTGAGACAGTAAAATAACTACATATATTTTATTTGGGAGGTGATTCTAGAAAGCACAAGAGATGGTGTGGGGAAACTGAGAGAGAAAAAGTAGAAAAGCCAATGAAGAGAGCATGAATGAGTGGGTTACCAGCGTGGACGACTGGGGCTCAATTCTGGGGATCTTCTGAGAAATCATGTGGAATGTACTTCGGTGTTATCTCATCAGTGGAAGAGGAAACTGGCTTATTTATTCGACAACTCTCATCCCTCATTGGTTGAGGGCTACCTGGCATCTTGGACTACATTGCATACACATCAAACAAGCTCTTGTGGCACTGGAAAAAGCCCCAGATAGAGAAACAGAAGGAATTAACACTTGAGAGCTCCATGCTCACGTCCTAATCACCTCCCAAAGGCCCCACCTCCAAACATCATCACACTGGGGATTAGGTTTCAACATAGGAATTTTGGAGGGAGGGATACAAACGTTCAGTCTATAGAATTTTTCCCCTGGACCTTCCAAATTCATGTCCTTTTCACATACAAAATACATTCATTTCACCCCAACAACCCTAAAATCTTAACTTATTCCAGCATCAACGCTAAAGTCTAAAGTCCAAAGTCTCATTTAAATATCATCTAAATCAGATAGCGGTGAGACTTGAGGTAAGGTTTATCCAGAGGAAAACTTCCTCTCCAGCTCTGAACCTGTGAAACCAAACAAATTACAGTAAGTCCCCCACATACGAATGAGTTTTGTTCTGAGAGCGCATTCGTGTGTCTAATTAGTTCGCTAAGTCCAACAAAGTTAGCCTAGGTACCCAACTAACACAATCGGCTATATAGTACTGTACTGTAGGCTTATAATACTTTTCACACAAATAATACATGAAAAAGACACAAAAAGTAAAGAGACCATTTTTAATCTTACAGTACAGTACCTTGAAAAGTACGGTAGTGCAGTACAACAGCTGGCATACCGGGGCTGGCATCAAGTGAAGAGGCAAGAAGTGTTACTGACTGGAGGAGAGAGAGGAGGTGGGAGATGGTAGAGCTGAGGATCCTCAGCAATAGGAGACGGAGGGCAAGCTGCAATTTCACTCACGCCTGATGTTGATGGCTGGCATTCAATTCTATCTACCCTCTTGGAAAAACCATCTAGTGATGTCTGGGTAGTAGATGTTTTTTCTCATCATAGATGACACGGTAGCACTGGATTGCATTCTGAACGGCTGCTGCAGCCTTCATTGCAGCAACCACTCGTAGAGGATGCACACACGTGACAATGTGCGCCAGACACGTGAACTAACTTACGTGATTGGACATGCGAACACACGTTCGCATCTTTGAAAGTTCGCAGCTTGAAGTTTCGTATGTAGGTGACCTACTGTATATGCTTCCAAAATGCACTGGTGGGACAGACATAGGACAGACATTCCTATTTAAAAAGAGGGAAATAGGTAAAAAGTATTAAATCAATTAAAGAAGCCATGAGACTGAGGTGGCTTTAATGCCATAGTAGCCTACATAAATGGACCAAAACTTAAATGTGTAACGCCTCAGGGTTAAGAAATTGAAACCTAAGGACTACCAATCACAAACAGCCAGCTAAGCTTTCCCAAATGAGGCAACTGCTTAAACTGTAGCCAATCAAATAATTGCTATGCTTTGCTTCTGCATCTTCTCTATAAAAGTTTTTCCTCTAGTTTCTGTTGGTGAAGTGATCCTAACTACTTTTGGTTTGGTGCCACCTGATTCCAACTAATTTTTGTTCAAATAAATTCTGAAAATTTTTAATATGCCTCAGTTTATCTTTTTTTTTTTTTTTTTGCGATACGTGGGCCTCTCACTGAGGTGGCCTCTCCCGTTACGGAGCACAGGCTCCGGACGCGCAGGCTCAGCGGCCATAGCTCACGGACCCAGCCGCTCCGTGGCATGTGGGATCTTCCCGGACCGGGGCATGAACCCGTGTCCCCTGCATCGGCAGGTGGACTTTCAACCACTGCGCCACCAGGGAAGCCCACCTCAGTTTATCTTTTAACAGAAGAAAGGAGTGATAGGTCCCAAGCAAGTCCAAAACCTAACGGAGCAAATTCCATTAGACCATGTCTCAAGTACAGTCCTCTTAAACTCAGTGTTCTGCCTTCCAGACCCACAGGGGGTGGCAATTTTACCCCCACCACTTGGTGGGGCTCCACACATGCCATGGCTCTCTGCTGGGGCTCCGAAGCTCTGGCAGTTTGGGGTCCTATTCCCGTGGCTCTGCCAGGTGGCCCTTTGAAACCTAGGTGAAGGCATCCACACCCCCAAGCCTGTGCACTCTGACCTGTGATGGAAGTGGCAACGCTGAAGATCTCTGAATTGCTTTCAGAGTCATCCTTCCATTGTTGCAAAGAATGACACCTGGTTTCTATAGAGATGACTGATCCATACTAATCTCCTTATGAAAAGGTCACTTGGGTGGTGATATTTACCTAAGTAAAAAAATAAGCAATGTTTTAGTATCTATTTGGCACTCATTCTTCTTAAGAGCTGAAATCTAGGAGAAAATTAATTGTGTTGATATGTTTGTCAAAAAAAAAAAGGAAAGAAAAGGTCACTTGGCCACACTCTCAGTGTTCTTATTTTTTACAGTATGGATAGGCTGAGAATTTCCCAAATGTCTAAGTTCTGCTTCATTTTTTTTTTTTTTTTTTTTTTTTTTTTTTTTTTTTTTCGGGGGTCTCTCCCCCTTTTGTCCTTCCCTTTTTTGGGGCCCGCCCCCGGCCGCGCGGCTCAGCCGCCACCGAGCCCGACCGCCCCTCC